>NC_142540.1:1980333-2132666 GCF_056151865.1 Erythranthe guttata
TTATATTGTGGCTGGTTGCAGGTTGGATATCGTTCGGCTCGCTGGATGGATTTTTTTATTCGTTTTCGCCCATGGGGGATCTTAAGAGATTCCCCAGATCGGCTAGTTTGAATTCTGTAATCCATGTTAGTCCTGTTCTTGATTGCTCCGGTTATGGAGTTTATATTTCTCAGACAGAAATGGAAGGAAAAGTTTTTCAGACAGCTGCAGAATATGTTCGTGTATCGGCATTGAAACCAAAAAGTGTCGTGTTCACATTGCTTGTTCCGTCTTCTGGTTCGATCTACTTGTCTGAAAGTGATCCGGGTAACTCTCTCTCTCTCTCTCTCTCTCTCTCTCTCTCTCTCTTTCTCTCTCTCTCGTTCGTTAACGACTGTAAAAAAAAAACAGGTAAAATCTTGTACAAGCTGTCACAGAGTGATCTGCAACATTTTGTGATAGATGAAAGAACTCTACTGGCATTTTTCGTCGTTTCAAGTAAGTTGTTCTAACAAATAAAATGGCACTAATCAACAATGTAATCAAACGGCACTCATCGAATTTAATTTCATCCACCGTGCAGGAAAACCGAGCGCGTTACCTTGTCGTACCACACGTAAACATGCTCTTCTAACATATCTACATGATCAATTAATTAAAATTCATTACATATATAAGTGCACCTTATTACAGCACAAGTGCTTATTACAGGTCAAAAGCTTGCATCTAGCTGCTCACAAGTCAACCCCAAGACCCTAAGTATCTACTCAGGTGAATTAAAAAAAAAAAAAAAAACTGCACTAATTTCTTGCATTTGTTCATTTTATATTAAAAAAAAAGTTAATTTCTTTTTTTTACGTGTTTTGTGCAGGTAATGAGAGGACAATAGTATTGTTTCTCTTAATCGAATCGGCAATTCTTGTGCTCGTAGCAGCACTAGTACAACGTTGTTGCGTCTTCTGGAAGAAGAAGAAGCTTCAATCTCAGAACCTTGGGAAGTTTCTAGAAAAAAGAGTAAGCATAAAATCCCTTTTACAAATATAAGTGTCCGTTTCAGATTTACATGGATTTTAGGAACGAATATATAATGTGACCAAAATACCCTTCTCGGTAATTTCCATTAATTCTATATGAACTAACTAAGAGTAATGAAGCAAAATCGAGAAAATGACAATTAATGCATCATCCTAATTCTAATGTGACAGATAATATGTAACTATATTAATTTGACCAATTCCAAATAATGTTTTTATTTTCTTCGTGTTTAATTTCTTGCAGAGATCTTTGCGATCACAGAAGAAAGCCTACGACAGAATGATTTACGAGATAGAAGAAAAGGCGGCTTCAGACGAAGCGGTGGCAAACGAAGTATTGGAAAGACTAAGTGATTTGGTTAAGGAACGAGAAGACATCAAACGAAAGCTCTCAACTAGTTATAGCTTGGGAAGGGACGACTACGGCGAAAAGGCGCGTAGTTCCAAATCCGCCCTTCCTTTGTACGACGAAAAGACGAGAAGCTACTCGATTAAGGGCTCGAAAAACGAGAGCGTTACGGTATTTCACACGGTGAGCGACAGTTCTTCGAATACTAGTAGTGCTTCTGAAGATGATGAATATGAAGAAGAATCTGATGGTGAAAAGTCAAAGGGAAAAGCTCATGTTGAAAATAGTAGTGATGATGAAGACGGGATTAGAGAGAGTGGGAGTAGGAGTTTAAGGAGAAGAACTGTTTCTTTTACAAATTAATTAGGACAATTAATTTTGGTTTTGGCTGTAATAATTTAATTAGTGTATATTTTCAAGGTTTTCTAAACCTATTTTGTCAATTGTAAAAGGGTTTTAATTTAAATCTATGGAGTTTATATATGAACATATGATAAAATGTAGTACTCTTTCTCTCTTTAGTTTATAGTATGGCAATTAGGGTTCTATTGCAATTTGGTGTTGCTACAATATGGCATATGTGTTTACCTTAATTGTTATGGTTATGGCGAATCAATTTTTCGGAGCAGCTATTGTCGATCCAAATTCCCCTCATACTAATTTTTTGGAGATTCGTGACACGATTAAAGTGTACGGTGTTTCCGATAATGCCATTCGATTCAAGTTATTCCCATTTTTCTGTTAGAGACAAAGTGAAGAGCTGGCTTTTGACTCTCAATCATCAATGACTTGCTTGATGCGAAGAATTATCCCTTATCACCAAAGACAACGCAATTACGAAGGGATGTCGGCAACTTCAGACAAATGAACAAAGAATCGTTGCACGAGGCCTGTGAAAGGTTTAAAGACTTGCTACGATAATTCCCACAACAAAGATTCAACCTGTGAAATCAGATGAAGTTGTTCTACAATGGACTAGACTAACTCGCTCGATCATTAGTTGATATTGCTTCAGGTGGATCGTTGCAGAATAAGACTTCTGCAGTTGCCCGATACATTATCGAGCGATTTAGAAAGATTGGGACTCTAAATTTGAAACTCTGAATGAAAATTGAAATCGGATTGACGGAGTTTAGAATCTTTCCCTTAATTGTGAAATGTTTGGAAAAAAAAAGGAGCAAATGAGAATACAGTTAAATCTTAAATTAATACAGTCGGGACTGCAAAATTCTATTAATTTAACCAAATATTAAAATTTCTTTGTTTTAATCACAAATTCAACTACCATATATATTGCTTGTCTTAATCCAATGCCCCAAACTGAAATTAAAGAATTACATAAATAGAGAAAGGCAGCTGTGACGTTTTGAATCTCAAAAATATCTCCGCCATCTCTCCATCTCTCTCTCTCTGTCGCTCGCACGCGCGCACGCATTATACACAGCTTCACTGATTTATCGCCTTAAATTTCCAAATCTTGGCGCGTCGGCTGAGCCCGATTGCTTTTCGAATTTTTTTTGGCTGCTCAAGTCTATCAGATTCTCAGTTCTCTAGCTGATTCTAGTCGTTCCTGGATTTTAGGTAAATTGAAAACCCTAATTCTGTGTTGACCCTAAGTCTGTGTGCTTCAAATTCAAAAGTTCGAGCTGATAGAAACCCTGATTTTGATTTGACTTTAATTTCTTTGAAGTTTTTATGTTTCCGAGATGGATGTGGTGTTTTGTTGGAATTCTGAATTCGATATGTTGCTGAATTTTTCTGTACTAAATTGGATACAAGAACTTTGAATTTGGGACCTTAGGGCTGGAGATTTTATAGTATTGGGTGGGTCATTTAGCTGTTTCTTCGATGTCATTTTGCAGTTCTTTGACGGCTACAGACAATTTTTTTTTTTTTTTTTTAATTATTATTATTATTTAATTTATTTATAAATGAATTGATATTCTGTTATTGACATTCAATGTGCATTTTAGTAGGCGAAATAGAAACCTGTGTTGGATATGAACTCATTCTAATTTGCGTTGGTAGGTGTCATCTGATGAGTGTAGGTCGTTGTTGTAGCGTTCTTATTCTTTAATGTTCCGGTTTTTATATCATTTTTGGAAGAAACTGTGGCATTATGCATCCGATTAATTTCCCCTTTTAAAATTTAATCTGCTAAATGGAAAGAAGTATTACAAATTAACGCAGCATGGAATTGGACGAACTCGTTGTTTTAGCTTATCTAGTTCAACTCCTGCTCATTAAGATGTTTTTCAAATAAGTTATGTGCTGGATTAAATATCTGACATGTTTTACGTTCCTACAGTATTGTTCGATTGTCTGGTTCTGGAGATCTATGTATAAAAGTTTGTTGCTCATTTCCAAGTTGCATTGTGGAATAGATTTATTTGACTCACCTGTTAAACACATTCCATGCAGTGTAATTTTACTCTTACTCGGAACAGACTCCGTGCAATGGAGACAGATGATTTAATCAAACTCCCTGCTTCTAGTAATTCTGAACATGGAAGTGAGGCTGATGATCCACGTGAATCCGGTTCTGAAGCCATTAAATCGGGTTCTCTATCTGTAAACTCTAAGGTGGTGGACGAATTCGATGGTTCTGAAATGACAGATTCAGTTTTGGTAGAGGAAAAAATGACACCTCTCAGCTCTATACATGCTGAAAATGGCGCTCTATCTATTCGAAATGAAACCAGTATCAGCAGTCTTAAGAAAGAAGAATCAATTTTAAGTAAAAGGGCGATGGACGACTCTAGTTGTATCCTCTTTTGAAGCTTTATGTATAAATAATTAGAGTTCAGTCTAGGTACAACTAGATTTCGAAAATTCTTGTCATGATAGTTGTCTTAAACTCTTAACTCCGATTTCCCCCATTCATCTAATTACCACTTTACTGGTTTATACTTTCCCTAACTTGATCTTCTAGCTTTACCTGGTGCTAAGAGACAACGATTAACTCTTGATGAACAACAACCTTCAGTGCATGTAATCTATAGCTCTTTGCCGAGGTATGGTACTTTTATCTACACATTTTTGGTTTGAATAGTTACTAATACGTATAATATTCCATGTCATTCTCAGAGAAAGTAAGCAAAAGCTGGAAGGGCTATTACAGCAGTGGTCTCGATGGCATTCACAGAGGTGCTCATCATCTGACGTAAGCCCGCTTCTTTTTGTATATATAAATATTGTTTAACAAAAATTTTCCACATCCGGACTGTATGTTTGTAATCACCTTCAATGATATAGCTGGTGTCTTCTCTTATCCCTCTCAGGATTCAAATGTAGTGCTGGAATCTGGAGAGAAGACCTATTTCCCAGCTCTTCGTGTTGGCTTGGATAATTCTTCTGAAGTTGTATGATTCTCTTATTCTTGCACTTTTGTAGTTAGTGGTGTGAATATCATTATTTGCTTATTTGGTAGATTTCTTATGTCAGTGAACCAAATGGACACAAGCGCGTTCTAGCATTAATGTTGTGACATGGGCCAGTCCTATAACTTCTACTTTCTGATTCTTTTTGTTTCCTTTGATCTGAGTCCGTATTGCTTTATATCTCCTTTGGCTAACGAAATACTTGAACAAAGAGAACCCCTGTTATATTTTTACATCACTCTACATTTCTTTTAATAAATGGAGTATCCATGAAAACCTTTGCATTCTACATTGATTACAATAAATTGTTTATTTCAACTTACATTTGTTGTAATTGATGATTGGTATGTAGACCTTTTGGGTGGATGACCAAGCGAAGATACAGTCAACTAAGGAGTTTATACCATTGGATGGCACTTCCGTTCCTCTGTATGATCGTGGATATTCTTTAGCTTTGACTTCAGCTACTGCAACTTTGGATGGGTATGTTTATTTTAATTTCGTTGTTAGTTGGTTGTTATTTATCAAATAAAGTTGTCTGCAAAATTGTTTTCATGTTAAAGATTTGTAGATCATAACCAGAACTTATTTTACCCCTTAACCAGTCATTTTAGATTTCTGAATTATATGAAGAAAAATAAACAACACCGTAGAATCGTCAATCTTAACATGCAAACCTGTTGTTTTCTTCTATATAATCCTCATTTGATAGAGTTTGATATATCATTTATGTTGTTGCAGAGGAGTGGAAAAGTTGGATACGTCCCGTTGTTTCAACTGTAGTTCGTACAGCCATGCAATGAAAGACTGCCCCAAACCACGTAACAATATTGCTGTTAATAATGCTCGGAAGGAGCACAATTCCAACCGATCCAAACATCCAAATTCTCGTAACTCAACTCGATACTATCAGAGTTCCCGGGGTGGAAAATATGATGGCTTAAAACCAGGTGTTCTTGATGCTGAAACACGACAACTTTTAGGACTTGGGGTGAGACGATGAACATGTGTTGTTATTTATTATTACATTAAAATCTTATATGGGAGCTAGAGCCTTCAGAAGATAGGTTTTTAATTTAACATCAGGTTATAGAATCTGCCGAGTGTCTTCTGCATTTAATCATTTTGAGTTTTGTTTTTAGGAGCTTGACCCACCTCCATGGCTTAACAGAATGCGAGAAATAGGATATCCTCCTGGTTATTTAGGTATATAGTTTTTTTTCGGACTCCACTTTTATGACAAGTATATTTGTACGCGTTGCCACAAACGGGGAATCATTGAAAATCTGGATACTTGCCCTGGTGTTTTACTTTACTATATATTTTTGTTCTAACGAGGTTTTCTTTATAATTTCTTTAGATCCAGACCTGGAGGATCAGCCTTCGGGTATTACAATATTTGGCGACGAAGAGTCAACGGTCAAGGCGGAAAACGAAGAAGGGGAAATTCTTGATGGTAGCTTCACCGAGCCAACTAGGAAAATGACTGTCGAATTTCCTGGTATAAATGCACCGATTCCAGAAAACGCAGACAAATGGCTTTGGGCAGCACCATCAAGTGCAAACTCGTCTAGATATCGTTCGTCACAAAGCAGATATAACCACCAATCATCTGAAAATCTCGGCCGAGGGCGTTATAGTAATAACACCGAGCAAAGGTGGTCTAGGGACTTGGAAGAAGAAGCGCCGCCACCTCCTCCTATCAGCAGATGGCAATACAGTAATTCATTGGAAGATGAAGGGCCGCCTGGGTGTGAACCTGGAACTAGCCCTTCTCTTTCGAACCATATCCGTAGATATGGTGAACATGATTCTAGTTACTATTCGCGCAGCCCGCGGGTTGACCCGTCAATACCGTGGAGCCCCACATATGCAAGATCGTTATCGGACAGAAGTAGAAGAAGCCCGTCTAGATATGGTCAGTATGGTAATTTGCCGTATTCGTCTCCCAGGTAGAATAGGTAAAGAATATAATATTAGCATCTGGTGAGATAGAATATCAGATTTTTGTTTTTGTTGATGACTTTGTAGCACCAAGATTTTAGACAGGTTATTTGCTTAAAAGCTATTCCTGCAATTATTGGGCCTTGGCTTTGTTAATTTGAAATGAGTGATGTTTATTTGTAGGTTCTATTTTGTTATGCAGAGGATGTCTGAATTTGATTGTTCATAAATCATAATTACTTCTTTAGAAAATTATTATTATTTTCTTTATTATTATTATTATTATTATTATTATTATTATTATTATTATTATTATTATTATTATTATTATTATTATTATTATTTTAATGACGAAAAAGACACTGGACATTTTTTTGCAATTGTCCAGTAGTTGACTTAGTTGACCATTTCATCCATGGATGGATATCTAGTATACATGGAGTTTTAATTCAAATACTTGGGGGTTAAAGTCGGATGAAACGGATCAAACTTAGCATTTTTGGAAATTTTTCAAAAAAATTTGAAGGTATAAAATTGATTCCAATTTTCAATTTTTAGAATCTAAAAATTCATCCTGATTCTAAAATGCCTGGAAATTTTGGAATTTACAAAAAAAATTGAGAGATTTTTTTTGACTTGGGGCTGAAACTATTACTCTTTGCACAATAAATAACAAACGTAAAAGAAATTAGGATTTTTTTAGGTGATAGAAAACATAGGAAAATCTTTGACATGGCCCATAATGTATAAATATAATTAAATCCTTAGTTTATTTTAATAATGTAAAATACGTAATAATATATAATATTTATATGCGTATTTTTTCAGAAAACAATTGGAGTTTTTCGAAATTAAATCTGATCCGAAATTGAAAATTCCAATTGTTAAAAATATAATTCCAAAATCGGAAATCGGATTCAAAAAGTTGCTCTAAAATAGGAACTTTTCGAATCGAAACCGATTAAAATTAGAATTTTCGTTCCAACTTGCACCCTAGATATACTGTATTTTGGGCATTATAAACACTAAAGAGGTTTAATCAAATGGAATAAAAAATTGTCCATTGAATGAGGGGTTGTTCTATTGATCAATTCTATGCTACACTCGATTAAGTTTACAACAAGTAGATTTTTACTGTTAATAGACAGCCCACTCACACTAATATGTGTGAGTATTTTTATACGCGAATAAATTGTAAAAATCAACCCAATTGATATGCCCAGTCTAATACACCCATATTTACTGGGTCACAGACCTAGTTTAATAGCTATTTCTACGTAGGCCCAATCACATTCAAATTAGGTTTGGGCCCAACAAATTAACCGCAACCCAATCAATAAGGTATAAATAACGACATAATTCATTTATTAAATGTACGCTTTTATTATTCAATCACTTCTTCTACTCAAATTCTCTTGACTATTATCGATTATCCGCACGTCTGACTTGAGCGTCGGAGGGGTTTCCGCCGGATCAACCCCGGCTTAAATTACGTTAATTAAGTTCGCAGGATTATTGAATTAATTAAAGTGTTTCAGGACCATCTAGCTCGTGAGCACGTGACCTACTTTGCTCTCCCAGCTTTAATACTCCAGGGCCTCGTTTACTATCCCATATGGGATGTGGGTGTATTGATAAAATGGAGTACTAATTGAGAGATGAGGAAAAGTAATATAATATATATTGCGTGTACTTCATAATATTGATGAAGTTGTTTTTATCAAAGTCCACGTTTACTTCAATGTAATGATGAATATTTCTATGAGATGTGACCAAACTGCCCTTTTTGAACTGTATGCACCTTTGTGTGGAATTAAAATAGGTATACCAAAATCAAATGTTTAATTAGTCACTCTCCTGCAGTAAATGTGAGTTAATAAAAATGCCAAAAAATATTCACTGCATTACATAGTACAAACTCTTCAACTTAATAAAATTCTATCAATTGTTCTTACAAATTAAACAGAGTGTTTCTACAAATTAAAATTAACAGATACAATTGTTCTTACAATATTGAACCAATTGTAGTTACAAAATAATAATTCATTAAAGAAAAATATCCCCTCTTGCCCTACAAATAAATAGTTTACATTTAAAAATACATTTCGCAACAGATCGATTTCGAAATATATAATAAAAAAATACCAAAATAAGTCGTAAGGCATAAAGATATACCAAAATAAGTCGAAGGAGATAAAGAGAACCAACTCCCTTACGGGGCTTGTCTTGTTATCATTAGCCTAATCATCTCAGCCCTTGCATCATCGGGAATACTAAAAAACAAGTCTAAAATTTCTTTGTCTTTTGCTAATTGCATTGACACGTATGTCCTTTCAGTAAGATCCAAACCCGGAATCTTGCACAAAGCTTCATATACCTTTGTTCGCTTCTCGGAAGCATCAAACTCAAACCCAATACGTTTTGCAATCTCCCCAAGCCTTGAATCAGTTTGTGAACAAAACATTTGAACTGCATCTACGAATTTAACATTATCAGGGTTTGCTACCTTTCTTTTTTTTGATGGATTTTGTTTTCCAGATGCACTCCCTTGCTCTTGGCAGACGGACATAAATTCATTATCGGATCCATTATTTTCATTTGCGTTGTCAAATCCATTTCCATTCGCATCGTCATCAAATACCGGCAAGTAATCATTACCTGCATTGTTACAATCTTCCGCATGCTCCCCAGTGGCTCTATCCTTTCCAAAAATTTCAGTCCACGCCGGGTAAAATGGAAAAGATTTAAACCTCATTGTACGTGCATTAGGATCAGTCTGCATATTATAAGCAAATTAAATTTCAGTTATATCAAACATAAATTTTAATTAAATTTTAGATGGAAATTACCTTTACAAATTTTTCCCAAACATCGTCCTCTACTGATATCATTTGAGATGTGTCATTCCAACCAAATCCGCTACGCGACATCATAGTTTGCAAAGTTCCATGAGTCCTTTTCCAAACATGGATCTTTGAATTGATATGTGGGTCGGCACGTAGGTCGGATCCAGGAAATGTTTGTAGCATAGATTTTTCTAAAATACCCAAATAGCCGGTACGAAATCCGTTTGGGCATTTCCACCCGTCGGAAATGATATCCTTTAAAGCAGCTATCAATGCTTCTTCCTCACGCATTGACCAAATGCGACGACTTTTGTCAGATTTTTTTCCAGCTCTATACCCACTCTTGCTACTTCCTTGAGTATCCATTGATCCCTGTAATGACAACATAAACAAAATATATGTCTGATGTTGATTAAAATTAAAATTTATAACAAATATGCAAGACAAACTAAACGCTTGCTAATACAAAACAATTGTTTGAAGAATTTCAAATACAAACACAATGTCTGAATAATGTCTAATACAACAAATACAATCGCACATATTTTTGACCCAACCATCTTCACTATATAAAACAATTGCTACAATCTATTATCGACTTCTCCATTGATTGTACATAGATGTAGCTAGGTTGTCTCTCCACCCACTCCACTGCGGAGTAGACTCAACAACGCCAATGTAGTCAATCGGGTCAATGGGTTCTTGTTCGAGATCTGGAACTTCATGTTCAATAGGGTCTATTGGCATTTCAGTTCGAATATAATTATGAAGTAATGCACAAGCCATAATGATACGATTATGAGTTTTGATGGGATAATGAGATGAAGTTCGCAATATTCCCCACCGTGACTTTAATAAGCCAAATGAGCGCTCTATCACATTACGGGCTCTTGAATGCTTCATGTTAAAAAAATCTTCTTTATTCCGGGGTCTAGACATTCCTTCACCCCACTCATCCAAGTGGTATCTAACGGATCTATAAGGGCTTAAGAATCCTTCTCCATTTGTGTATCCATTATCAACCAAATAGTAACTACCTGTAATATATATAACATCTATATATTAGTTTTTATTGTCTCTGAAGAGATATTTTTTTAAAATTTAGAATTATCCGGTATTAACGAACAAATAACTTACCCTTCGGAATACGCAAACCATTTTCTTTAGTAATTGCATCTCGCAAAACTCTACTATCTGCAGCACTTCCCTCCCAACCACTTAAGATGTAAATAAACTTCATGTTTGAATCACACACTCCTAAAATATTTACGGTAATATCTCCTTTCCTATTACGATAGCGACCTTTATCTGTTACCGAGACCCTCACCTTGATGTACGTACCATCTAGAGCACCTAAACAACCCTATAAAAATCCATTAATGAAACATAAAATTGTTAGTTATAATGCCTAGTATGATTACATAGCATAAACTACCAAATATTCGTTACCTTAAATAGTTTCCATCTTTCATTTGTGCAATGCTCATCTACGGGCTCCGGGCGGCCAAGAAATAGAGGGTGTAGTTTAATGACGGCATTCAAAACATTGTTGAAATATTTGCTAACCGTACGACCTGACCTTTCATATTCATGACCAACAATACGGTTCTTCGTATGATGAGCAAGAATATGAAGAAACATAGCAACTTGTTCACTAATGCTGATATTTCTATTACAATGAAGGTCTCCTGTATTTTCTAGAATATGGCACAAACGACCAAATGCATCTCTACTCATCCTTAAGTTATTGATACAAGATATATCATTAATATCAATAATACGACTCAATTTTCTAACTTGATCTGGAACTCTTGACACTCTATTGTATCTAATACGCTCATATTGAGATGATTCACGGGTTTTTTCTTCACTTATATATTCAAAACAAATGGTAAAGAATATGACACACTCAAAAATAATTTCTTGCAAACAAAGTAGAACCTCGTCCTCGGAACTCGAAACATCCATCCTAAATACGAAACATTGGTCAATTATTCACAATTTTTTGTATAAAAAATATGCCAGATTTCCGAGTATTTCAAATATTTCAACAATATTTATTCACGGCAGATTTACAATATTAAATTGAGCAATTTGCCCATACAAATCATAAAATCCACAAACAAAACAAAATATATGGTGGTGGGCAAAGAAGATCTATAAAATTTCTGGAAAAAAATCATATTTTTCTACAACAAGTGTAACTAGCGATTTACGGAAAAGGAAATTATACCATACCTGCTTGATTTGAAGAACGGTGACGATTTTTTGCCTCAAAATCCAGTTTTCTTGTTCTTTTTACTTTTCAATGCCTGATAATATAATTCTTTTAGCTCCTCTGTCTTTTTGCTTTTGGTAGATATGTATTGAAAAAAAAAAAATTGGTTTCCCTCTCTGTACTTCCCTCCCATTTCTTTCCTTTTTGGCAGGTGAAAATTTTAGGTTTTGCTGAAAAGTGAGGGCATAAGAGTAAAGGAACATTAATACTAAGGAGGAGTATTACACATCCCACCCCTTAGCTGGTATGGGAGATCCTTGGATGAGGGTCAAATACTGCCGGGCTGCTCATCAGTATTGGGCCTCTAGTATTAGAATAATGTAAAGTAAACATGTCACTGGGCTGTACTAAAATAATATATATAGGCTAATATATTGAAGTAAACGAGGCCCAGGTGATTTATTTTTAACATCATCACCAGTATATTTCACTAAATTAGCATATATCATGCATAAAACAATTCTTTTTATACTAACTATTATTTATAAATAAAAGTATTTTCTAAAACAATTACCCAACCAATATTTATTATTTATTTATTTAATAAAGATTGCAAATATAAAACTATTTCCCGCCAAAAGTAATCCGGATCAGGCTATAATTATGAAGAGCCCCATACCGCTTGATCCAGACCGTAGATGTTATAATCTGGCTCGTTTAAGGATTAACCTACCATTATAAATACCCTAATACATACCCTAATTATATGTGGTGGACGTTGCATCTTCTTTTGTTTGACTACTTTCTCGATTTCTGTCTCCAAAACAATTAATATTTTAAAACCCTGATTTCAGGTATGCCCTACATCCTTTTTTCCCCCTTTCTCTTTCTTCTTTTTTTAATAATTGCGGCGTTCAATAATGGAACCCTTGATGCTGACACACATGTATATATATATTTATATATCTGTTTCTGTGTGTGTTTTGAGTGCGTGCGATATAGATTTTTATCCAGGCAACGTTGACTGTTGATCGCCCATTGTTGAAACCCTAAATTTTGTTTTATATGTGGACTTGTTGAATTGGACTGTTTATCTTGGGGAAGAAGCGCCTTTTCTTTTTTAATTGAACTGAATTGAACGAATTGATTAATAATTTTGAATTTTGTTTTGTTTTTTGATGATCGAAGAGATAGGTCTTAGTAGCGATCGATTGTACTGAATTTTGGGTTTGATAGTGACTTGCTTGTATCCCACCCACGTTTGGATTGGATTATTTTCTCGATTGGAATTTGATTTTTTGGTTTTCTCGAAACCCTAATCTTAAATTTATATAAGCTTCAAGAGCTATGTGTTGTTTATTTGACTTGATCAAATTCTGATGTTTACTACTGAAAATTGAAGCGATAAACTGCAATTTATTTCATGTTACGGTTTAAGTTTCCGAGGCTGGGGTAATTACAATAACATGACGAGATTCATTAACGAGATTTATGTTCTACATATTTCGTTTCAATTTGATTTTACAGTCTTCTTAGGATGAATATGCAGCTTTAATATGGTTATGAAATCTGAACTCTAAATACTGAATTCAATTGTCGAACAAAGAGCGGTCGTTGCCATTTACTTGCTACCATCAGTGCAGAATTTATTCATACAATATAAATGTAGTTTTACTCATGCAAATGAATTGAAAAGAAGAAAGGCAGGGTTATTGTTGATGTAGTAGCTTGGTGTGTTAAGAGAGCCTCTGGCAAAAACTGATGTGTTTTGAATTTTATCATTTATTAACACTTTCAAGTCTCACATACTTCTGGAATGTGCAGCGAGAAAATACTAGTTTGGATCGGAGAAAGCAGAGGTCAGAGTACGTTATTGTGATGAAAAGCTGACTGTTTGAAGGATATGCTATGAAGGTACGTATTCGTGTAATGAACCCTGGCTATTGTTCAAACTTCTTTCATCTGTATGTAGTATGTATGCTGCATTACCTCCTGCCGAGCTGGATAATTTGGTTCTGGAAAATAGTTAGCTTTCTGCAAGTTTTGGACTTTGATATTACATATATACTTGAGCTCATACTATTTCAATTTCTTTAGGAGGGCGTGAAACAGGAGTTGTCTTTTCCATTTCAAAACTCAGTGAACAATGAAAGTAATGAAGGCCATGCGTTTTATCAAGCATCTGCCCCTCATGAATCCCCCTTTTCACATATTCACTGGAATGGAGTTGGAGTCGCTTTTCCACCTCGTTATTACAATCCAAATGTATCATACCCTGGATTCAACAATCCAACCGCATCCACTACGGGCTATAGTATGTTCAGACACAATGATAAATATAATATATGCTACTCTCAGCATAAGTCGATTTTGTCTAACTTGTTGAGTTTTCTAAATTATGTTCGCCAAGCTTTCAAACGCAAACCTAAATTTATAAACCGTTTTTTCCAAATGCAGAATTTTCAAACTGTTATCCGATAGGAGGTTCTCCCTTGTTGGTTCCTCCCAATGGCAATAACAGTCCTCCACTGGTATATCGAAAACGATTTCCTGAAAAGGTTTTTTCTCCCGAGCATAAATCATCTGTCACAATGAATTCTGATTCAGGGTGTTCTCCTGATAATGAACCCCTTGAACTTGGAGCGACTTTTGCTGTCAGGTCTTTCTCTGAGCCAATACCAGGTAATTATACACCGTCACATGTCATATAGCGCCTAAAACTGACACCAACCTATTCATGTTAACTTCTTGGATGTTTCCTTAACTTGTTGATTGTAATATCACTGATAAACTCAATCTTTTACACTAATGTATTTATTCTCTTCACTTTTCCGAAGTTCGTGATATTTATCGCATCAGTTAACTGACTGATACATTAATGTCATACGTACAGCTTAAGTACCAACTAACCAGTTGGTATTGGCTTCTCTTTATCTGGATTATATGTATTCGTATCTGAATAATCTATTACCAAAAGAGATTAGAAAATAATAATGTTATTTTGAAATTTGTGGAAAATGACTTGATAACTAAAATCTAGTGCTATCAGGAACTAAGAAACTTCAGACCCTTTTTATCTTGTACTGTCATCTTATAGTTATTCTTTGTTTGACCTAATTGTCTAGCTAGTTCTCTTCCCGAACAAAAATGTTTAGATACTTCTTTGAGAGAGCCTTAGCGTTTGCTGTTCTTTATCTCTCTCTCTCTCTAACAATTTCTTTGAACAGGTAGTTCAGATTGGATTAAACCCAACGAATTTGTAGAGAACAATCACAAGATTAATCATGTTGGTCCTCAATCTCTGTTGGGGGATAATCTGGAGCTACATGAATATAAGGCTTGGTTGTCTGGACACAACTCTATGTTTATTCCAGAAGATACTAATGCTCTATCTGGCACGGTTTTCAATCAGCCCAAATTAAGCCATGAATGGTCATCCAACTTTGAGCCTCAGGCACATCAATCAAACCCATGTCATCTGCAGTCTTGTCCACCTCCTGCACACTTTGATGGCTCTTTGGAGCGCCAGATGTATGGGTGCAGTGTGGTGAATCAAAAGTTTCAGAATGAAGTATCAGGAGAGAGTTCATTGGTTCTGTCCCGGCCACCCTTGGCACCAAATCACAGATCTCAGCAACACGGATTTTCTAATGTTCAAGCTTCGAAAACCACAAGTTCAAGAGGGTCTGTGCACAGACTCCTAGTTTTGTATCTCATCTTCAGAAGCAAGCAACTAGATGTCATCAGAAGCCAACAGGAATATGTGGATTATCTACATTTGGTAGTGTGTAGGGGCTTAGATTGTAAATGTAACAAGTACCGTGCTCTGGTATCCCACTTTGATAATTGTCAAACCACTGACTGTAAAATATGTGGGCCAGTTCATCAGATTTTCCATAACAAGAAAATTAAGTCAGTGCCTGCTTCCAGTCCGTACTCTACTGACAAAATGACCACGGTATCTGAAAATCCAAGAGGATGTGTTATAGGAAACCCCCATCCTAGAGATTTCACTTTTCAGGAGACTCAACCTGATCCTAAACGTTTGAAGATAGAGGCTGTTCCGCGTGATGATTGGTCTCTGAGTTCAGTTGTGCTTTCGTGCTCAGAGCTGCAAGCCGGGTGTCTATTGGATGATGAGGAAAATACAGCGAAGATGAACAAGGAGCTGTTAAGTTCTAATGAAGGCTCACCAGGTGTAATATGGAATGGTGATGCAGATAATGGTGGACCGGAGACTGAAACTATCTGCTTCAGTATGACTGATGGACTCTTAGGCCTGGGGCAGTCATCTGAAGACCCTAGAAACTCAGCCGCATTGAATAATGTTGCCTTGTCTCATTCTGAAGAGTTCAATTTTGTGGATAAACATCAGGAGTTGGACTGTGACAATACTGGCAACATCAAATGTGATGTAACTTCTAGTTGTCAAAGTTTGAATTCCGATGGCATTTCTATTCTTCCTGAAGAACCAGCAATTGATCCAGGAGAGGAAACCACACTAATGTCTGTGACTGAAAATGTGTGCTTCAGTAAAACTGATGGACTCTTAGGCCTGGGGCAGTCATCTGAAGACCCTAGAAACTCAGCCGCACTGAAAAATGTTACCTTGTCTCATTCTGAAGGGTTCAATTTGGTGGATAAACACCAGGAGATGGACTGTGACAATACTAGCAATATCAAATGTGATGTAACTTTTAGTTGTCAAAGTTTGGATCCCGATGGCGTTTCTATTCTTCCTGAAGAACCAGCGACTGATCCAGGAGAGAAAACCAAAATAATTTCTGTGGCTGAGCATGATAGAATAGATACAAACTGTGATTCATCTAATTCTGATTATCAATACGGCACAAAGCTGGAAGAGTTGAAAGGATCAGGTGTTTCGTTAACTGATGCCTTCACAGCCGAGCAAATTAAAATGCATTTGGATAGTCTCCGTCAATGTACCATCCCGGTACGTGCATGCTTTTTTTATTGCAAAATTTCTTAGTCATGATGATAGCTAGATGTATGGTAGTTTTGACCTTTTTACACTATTCTTTCTTAAACAGAATGCCGAGAAGGAATTATCTGGGGACAAAACTGCGCAAACCGCTGGGGCAAATTCCTGTCAATTATGTCTTGTGGATGTGCTCGCTTTTGCTGGTCCGCCTATGTATTGTTCATGGTGCCAACTTCTAATCAAGCACAAGTTAAATTATTATTGGGCGACAGATGAATCGGGTACGCAATACTGCTTTTGTAACTCATGCTTCAGCCATTCTCGTGGTGGTAGAATCTCAAGTACGGGTGGGCTCACATTTTCCAAAGCAAAACTTCAGAAGGCCAAAAATACCACCGAACTTGACGAACCGGTGAGATTAATCTCTTATCTGCCATTTTTCTGCTGAATCCATTGTTATCTTTATTCTTTCTATTTAGTATTTACTGATTTTTGTTTGCAGTGGGTACAGTGTGACAAATGTGAAAGATGGCAACATCAGGTTTGTGCTCTTTATAATTCAAAACGAGATTTGGAAGGGAAAGTGGACTACATTTGTCCAAAGTGTCGTTTAGCCGAGATAGAAGCAAAAAAGCATGTTCCCATACCTCCAGCAACTGGGGCACGAGATCTCCCTAGAACCAAGCTTAGTGATCACATAGAGCAAAGACTTCTCAGGAGCCTCGAGCATGAGAGAAAACAAAGGGCAGAGTTAATAGGGAAGTCCCCAGAAGAGGTAAGCAATGGACTTGGCTTATGCATTTTCAAGAATTTTTAATATGTTTATATTTGGTTTCATGAAACATGGTCTTCAACTTGTTAACTGCTGGAGTTGAACTATTACAGTAAAAATACAAATAGTCACAACAAGCATAGCTTCGATTGATTAAATTTGCACCCAAATCACTGGATCCAGAATATTTCTTGATTTAATGTTCCTATTGCACCAGAGGAAAAAAAAACTAAAAGTTGGGCAATCATTCTATTGTTGAATGTGGATGACTGTCATGAAAAATAAATTTGCAAAACTAACCACTATTCCTACTTGTTCAAGATACGATGTTGAAGATTTAGTACGGACATAAGATGTTGATAATCAGCACAACCAAATCAAACCTTGAATAGAATAAATAACCTGCAGATAGGCACTCTATTTGAATTTTTTATTTGCATATCTCTTACTGTATTGTTCAGTCCTCAGAACTGAATATGTAGCATTTAATGGATTAAATGATTTTCATTTTAACAGGTACCTGGAGCAGCAGATCTCGTAGTTAGAGTGGTTTTGGCTGTCAATAAACAATTAGAAGTGAAGCAGGAGTTTTTAGATATTATCCCAGGTGAAAGTTATCCGACCAAGTTTTCATATAAATCTAAGGTTCGAGTTAGCAGTTTTTACGAATTTGTTTAGTATTATATTTTCTATTAATGGGATTAGCATTCCAATAAGATTATTAGTTCCTTAAAGTTTTTTGTTTATTCACTTGTAATCCATGCATACTTGAGGTATAATGGAGGCTTGCAAATGTGTACTTTGTTAATAAAAGTTCAGTTTCTTTTCAATCTCTGTTCTAGGTGTGTGTGATTGTGTGTAGATGTCCATACATGTATATGCTTGCAAACACAGTCACAAAGCTGTTTTTTTTTTCCTTTCAGAAAATGACAGTAGTTTCATTGCAGGTGATCTTGTTGTTTCAAAAGGTTGAATGTGTTGATGTCTGTCTCTTTTCCATGTATGTCCAAGAATATGGATCAGACTGCGGGAACCCGAATAAGCGTTCTATATATATTTCGTATCTTGATTCAGTGAAGTATTTTACTCCTGAAATAAAAACCGTTGCTGGTGTGGCTCTGCGTACCATTGTATATCACGAAATACTGGTAATCTGCCAGTATCTAGCTACCTTATTTCTTCCACTCGTTTTTATCACAATGGAATTCCTGATGAACTATGTGAAACATATGAGATGTTAACTTCTTTTTTTTTGTTTTTGTTTACACAATTGCAGATTGGATATCTTGATTACTGCAAGCAATATGGTTTCAAAACTTGCTACATATGGGCTTGCCCACCTAGAAAAGGGGAAGATTACATACTATATTGTCATCCTGAGACTCAGAAAAGACCAGACGACAATAGGCTTTCTCAATGGTATCTTATTGTTTCTCCCTTTTCCTGATCTATCTTTCTAGAATAATGCATTATGATAGTAGTGTGGATGCTTGTTATATGTATATTTCTACGTCAAGTGGTAATTGAAAAGGCTTATTAATGTTTGGTCTTTTCTAAGTCTAAGGATGAATATATAGTATGTAATCTTCATCTCTTTTAGGTGGGTATAATAGTATGGAGGATGCTTATTATAAGTATATATTTCTGTCATATGGTAATTGAAATATATTAATTTCAAATTTTCTGATTAGGTGTCTGTTCAACTATTCTCATACCAGCAGTATTCCATATTGTCCTGAATGATCAAAAACAGTGATTACACGTTACACATTGTTTGATTGTCTATATATTTCCAAGCATCGTTTAATTCACCGTCAACCTAAGAATCTCTGCATGTGCACAGGTACAAGAAGATGCTAAAAAAAGCTAAGCAAGACAATGTTGTGGTGGAATATACTAATTTCTACGAGCACTTCTTTATTCCGAGTGGAGAATGCAACAGCAAGATAACAGCAGCTCGGTTACCTTATTTTGATGGAGATTATTGGTCTGGTGAAATCGAGCATCATGTACGAAACTCTGAAAAGAACGAAGGAGGAGATTCTGAGAGAAAGTTGAAAACCCAAATGACAAGAAGAACTTTAAAAGCAATGGGACATACTGATACGACAGAAGATGTTCGAGCTATGCAAGAAGTAAGTTTCTGAAGAAAAACTTTTCACATGTTCTTATGTGTATAGTAGATTTTCAGTGTCATCTGGTTCCCTTTAAATCTACGACTTTTCTGATACATATTAGCTGGGGAAGAGTTGAGCATGTGAATAGCCCTAATACAACATCTATCAATTTTTCTTGAATGCGGTTACTAAACTCTTGATTAGTTGAGAATTTAACTAATCAAAATGTGTTTTGTACTATTTATTTCTTACTATTTCTAACTCTTTATCAGTTTCTGAAAATCACTATCTATATTAGTTCTATCATATTGTATTACCTTACTAACTTCAGGTTTTTTTGCTTCTCCTTGTATAGCTCGGAGCTAAAATCCATCACAAAAAGGATGACTTCTTCGTTGTCCACTTGCAGTTCATTTGCACAAACTGCAATGAAGCAATTCTGTCTGGAAGTCGTTGGTCTTGTAACCAATGCAGCAAATTTCATCTATGTAGCAGGTGATTATTACCTTCCAATGCCGTTTCTTTTATTCTCTTTTAAATTAGGAACATGATAATCATTTGAGGAGCACTGTTAGGTTTCTAGTACTGTTACAATCTTTTACGAACTTAATCTTCGGGTCAACTTGCTCTAATTTAATGAAGCTTCTTTTATTGCATCTCTTTTTTAAGAAACGAAAATGAAAATCTGTATTGCTCTAAGTGTATGCTCTTCCGAGTCTGCAATAGTATTTTACTAACTCATCGGAATTCCAGATGCTTTGAACTGAAGAAAACTCCCGATGGACTGGAAACACTCAAAACTTGTCGTGGCAAAAAACACCAACTCTGGCAGGTACTTTTGAAGAGCTTTTTTTGCATTTATTTTGCTTGGATTTGGCCAGCCCTCTACGATCCTAATTTTTTTTTTTAATTCTGTTTGATCTATTCAGATTGCAGTGAGTGGTGTAGCTGCTGATACTGAGGACAACGATGTTATTTTGCATAATGAGTTCCTTGACAACAGACACTCTTTCTTGGACTTCTGTCAGAAAAATAATTACCAATTTGACTCACTTCGTCGTGCTAAGTATTCATCTATGATGATCCTGCACCATCTCCATAAAATGAGTACATTTACTACACAAACTATTTGCAGCATTTGTCACCACGAACCGGTGGTGAGGTGGCATTGTGAGATATGCTCCGAGTTTCATGCTTGCAATGCATGTTATCAAAAGGAGGGGGACAGATGTCACATTCACAAGTTAGTTCAGCAATCAAGGAAAGCTGATTGTAGAACAAATACTGAACATATTCAACAGCAAGGACAATTGAAGGTATGTAGATGATATCTTCCACCTCTTTCAGATCCCTTCAGATTATTTAAAACATAATAATTGAATCCGTGATTCTGAGGGTATGTGTTTAATTGAATTTTTGAAATTTTCAGACGAAAAGTATTCTGCGAAATTTTTTATAGGAGTTTCCAAATGCTATATATAGTGAAACTTTGGCTTGGAAATGATTTAAAAGAAAATAAATATTATGCAGATTAGGTGGTTGCTGAATGTTCTAGAACATGCAAATCAATGTGGAGCAACTAAAGACAACCCTTGTACTTATCCCAACTGTCATGATATGAAGATGCTTTTCTTGCACGGTGCCAAATGCCAACTCCGTTTACCTGGTGGTTGCAGACACTGTAGGAGAATCTGGTTCTTGCTCTATTTGCACTCAAAAAATTGCAGAGTTTCTAATTGCGGTATCCCTCGTTGCATGTAAAATCAATAACTTCCCATTTTTGTCTGTGGCAATATTTATTTATTTTCTTCCAAATTTTGACCACTTCATTTAGTTTTGTAAACTGTATGCAGGGATATTAAAAGGCATAAACAAATGATTGCTACACAATCTGACCTTCAGCGAAGAGCTCTGCTGCATTCACAGGTATAAGGTTGCAGGGCCGGCCCTAAGGGCAATCAACACATAGTTATATACGGTCGCTTTCGACCCCTGAAGAGTAACATAAACTTAAACTGTACAGTTCTAATTTTTAATTTTGATAAAAGAATAATATTATTTAGGGTCTTGTGCATATTACATAATCTCAGTAATATAAACATTTATTCACTTGGTAAAAATAAAATTACTTCAATCGTTTATGTCATACTTTTTGTGTAAATTACAACCATCTCCTTAAGGCAAAGTCAATTCACGAGAAAACCCCTCATGTTAGAAATTACATCTAGGCTGCTATAGTCTGTAAATGTAAGAAATTTACAAATCAACATATCCACGTTTTTAGCATTATTTCTTTGTTTTGTCGTAAATAGATCATACCGCAGGAGGGCGGTTGTAATTTACCCATGTTTTGGTTCCAAATCTCACCTGTAAAGAAATTTGAAATAAGTCCAAATTTGCAAATTCATGAAAGCAATACAAGGGGTCACCAAAAATAGAGCCTTATCCCACAAATTTAAGCACATTTTTGACATAATAAAAATTACAAGCCACGGGAACGGTTCTAATACACACAAAATCACAAGTCAAGAAAAAGGAAACGGAAAAAACGAGACCAGTGTAAGTACTGGTGGCCACTGTCCAAGAATGCTACTACATTAATTACCTACCCCTAGACAAAGTGCAGACAATAACAAACACCTAACACCTCCAGCCTGAATGAATTTGCCTTCTGTGTTTTTAAGTCTTATATGCAAACTATTACACACAAACTAAGTCAGAAATAAATTCTTTGCACTGCAAAACAAAGAAATAATGCTAAAAACGTGGATACAATAAAAAACCAGAGAAACTGAACATTTCTTTTTACGTAGTGAGGAAATTCCAGAACTTCTTTCCGATGGAAGCTTGACCGGGATGCTCTACGTCATCGTCTTCATTATTGTCGCCTTCTTCACCTTCGCTCTCGGTTTTGAATTCTTCACCGCTGTATTCCATGCCTTCTTCTGCTGTTCCATTCACCTCCTCACTCAGAACCATGTCATCCACATGTTCTCTACGAGTGCCTACTGCATTTTTGAACTGTAAAATGCCAAAAAAGATTATTTTTTTTTTAGAAAATTCACAAATACAATACATCTGAATGCTATTGGATAATTCTAGTATCAAATCGATGTAATGGGAGAAAATATAGACTCAGGTCCAAACTGAATGCTTGAACATAACAAAGCGGGATAAAGTGATTGATTGCTTACAGGACTATCTGCAGAGAACTCGCTAGCACCATTGTTACTTCTTACAGGCTCGTCACCACCAAATCTTTTGGGAAGTGGAGCTGCTGCACCGCATTCATCTATTTCTTCCCTTGAAGCTCCCTCAGTTACGAAATTTTCATATTGGTCAGCTTCTAAGACAGGCAGTTTATCTGTTTCATTTTCCTTGCCCTTCCTAACTTGAGGTAAGGATCCATTTGTCGTTCCTACGGATCTGGAAATTAAAAAAATGTGAAACATGATGAGTATCTCAAAGGTGAAAATTTCCCAAGACAAATTAAAAAGGCAATAAAACTGTGAAAAAAAATGACAAGGAAACATGGCTAAAATGAAAGCTATTATTAACAAGTTGTGACGATGCACATTAAGAGGTTGAATATATCATTTTTGTTAGATATTTTTGGCAGAGTAATGAACCTAACGAAGAAGACTCCATTCTTCCTCCATAACACAACCAAAGATTCACAACATTGTAGAGACAAAAGAGCAACTTACTTTTTGGGTTGCCGGAGATTGTATCGCCGCTGACCAACGCTTTGCTCAGTTGCGACAACTCTCTGTCGTCTCTTCGGGCGATCACCATCCTTGATGCTGTCTGAATGACCTTCAGTTTGACTGTCACTTACTGTTGCCTGTGATCCATGAACCCGAGTTCTCTTTCTTCTGTCTTTTGTTGTTCCAACAAGATCAGATTCTGTTTGGCTTTCATCATTCGTGTAAACAGAATTCTCGGCATTACCATTGGTCTTGGAACCAGTGACCACAGCCTTCACTGTTCGTGTTCTAGGTCTACCCCCTTTGCCAGGTCCACGGCGACGTGCCTTAAGGTCAGAATTCTGAGAATATTCTTGGGTATTCACTGCATCTTCAACCTTCCTAATGGCACTATCAGATTCAACTATTTGGACATCAAAAGAATCATTTGCGACTTGTGAGGATGGTTCTGCCTCCTTTTCACCACCGGGCAATGTTTTTGGTGAATCCACATCTCGCTTCTCAGGGAGTGCCGACGACCCTGCAAGATCCTCCGTATAATCAAGTTCAAGTTTCTTTCCAGGAGAGAACTTGAAAATTTTTGTAGTACATTTTCGGAGCCAAGACATTGTTCCACCAGGAGCAGTAGGAGATCCTGAGTTAACTCGAGCAGGAGATGACTCAGCATCAAACCCCGCGATAGTGCCTTCAACTCCTTCCAAATAATTCTCTGCCACCCTTGGCAACGGAGGGGCTTCAAGGTTTTTCATTTCGGTTAATGTATGAAGATCAGACAGCATAAACTCGCTAATAGTCTCTCCACAAATGTTGCAGTTCTTCTGTTTTTCAGCAAATGCAATGAATCGTTCTCTTTCCTTGATGAATTGTTCCCTTTGATCCTTCAACTTCTGGCTCAAGTCAACCAACTCCATAATATCTTTTTTCATCTCATGTTGCTGTGCCTCTACATGCTTCTTATTGTGCGACATTTCCGTTTTGTCTTTCTCCATACGAAGTCTTTCCAACTTCATCTCTTCCATTTCTCTTTTGGCTACTTCCCGCAAGTAATTAATATTGTTAAGTTCCATTTCCTTCTCTTGTTCAAATGATTTTTCCCTCTCTTGCAAGGAACTCTCTCTCTCTTCCTGCTTCCTCCGCATCTCGGTCTCAAGTTCTTGTTTCCGCATTTCAAAATCATGAACCAGTTGACTTTTTTCACTTTGAGTTTTCTCAGCATATATCGACTTTTCATGCTCCATACTAGCAGCAAAAGAATCTTTTGCCAATTTAAGAGCTTCCAATTCCCTTTGTACATATTGCTCTGTCTCTAGCTTCTCACCACGAAGTTTTTCCTCCTCAGAATGTCTTAGTTTTTCTAAATATATTTTCTGTTCAAGAACGTCTTCTTGTTCTTTCTTTATATCAGTTCTTTTATCATCTAACTCTTCCCATTCTTTCTCAAATTTCTCCTTTTCTTGCTTCAAACCATCTGCTTCCTTCATAAGTTGCTCACTTTGGAATCTGTATTTGTCTATCTCCTCTTTCAACTCAGATTGCAGGCGAGCATATTCTATTCTTTCAGCTTCAGTTACTTTTAGCTGTTCTCTCTCTTCATTTAATCTCTGCTGCAGTTTCTCGATGTCGATCTTAATGCTCTCGAGCTCAGCCTTCCGAGTAAGCAAGTCTTCCGTTTCAGCAAGCATTTGCTTTCTCTCGTTCTCCAAGTTTTTCTCCTCAATTTTAAGGGACTTCTCTTTTTCCTTCAAGGCTTTTGATTTGGATTCAAAATCCATTTCCTTCTCCCTCACTTTCTCCTTTTTCTTTTCAATTGCCTGGTCACGTTTCTTTATTTTCTCTTCCATATGTGTAATTTCAGCTTCCTTCTTCTCCAATTCAACGACCTTGTCTTTCAAATGTTCATCATTCAACTTTCTCTTCTGCTCCATCTCCAACTCAAACTCCTTCTGCTTTTCAGCAAGGATTCTGTTGTGTTCATCCAACAGTTTCTGAATCTCAAACTGCATATACCACCAGAAGTAGTCAAAAAGTAATCAGAGCCAAAAAAAAGGGAAAGAAGAAAAGGAACCACAAGGAAAATAAATTGCTAAAATAATTTTCCGTGAAAGGAATCATTAATTTGTTAATTACTTGCCAACCAAACACATCCATACACTGACAATATGGAACTTAAAGAGAAGAAAAGGCTTCATTTAGTAACCATGTCCAGAAACCAAATCAAATAAATGGAAATACTCACCTTTTCTCTAGTATTTAGGTTTTCTTCTAATTCCAGCAATTGTTTCTCCTTCTCCTCTAATTTTTTCCTAACATCATCATCTTCCTGCATAAAATTCAGAGAGTTAAGGAAAACGAAACCACAAGATATGTATGTATGTTATACCTTGTGAAACCACAAGGAAAAGGAACCCAAGTTAAGATAAAAACTTGCCTTTTCCTTAATAGTTATGCTTGCTAGTCTGCTCCTTACATCTTCTTCTTTGTTCTTCAAAGCTGAATTTCCCATCTCAATCTTTTTTCTTAATTCTTCAAGGTCATTCTGTTTTTCCTTCAAAATCTTATCATTTGCATTTGCTCTCTCCTCTCTTTGGTTCAGCAGTCTTCTACCATCAGCCAGCCTCTCCTCTGCTTCCTGTAACTTCCGTTCCCACTCTCGTAAGTCTTCCCTTTGATTAGATATAGAAGTATCATGTGCTTCACGCCTGAGAGAAATAGAATTTCACATCAGAGTACTACTATGACACGTACAAATCGGTTGCAAGAAAAGAAACATGAAACCAAGAGAATAAGAGCATCAATCATACTCTGTGTTGAAGATAGACCGTTCTCTTCGAAGTGCATTTTCTTGAGCCTCCAATTCGTGCAATTTCCTCTCAATTTCTGAGCTCTTCCTACTTATTTCAGCAAGTTTGGCGTCAGCTGCATGAAACTTTGCTTCAACCTCTAACGACTTCTCTTCAACGCTTGTGACTAATGCATTAGCCTCCGCCAATTTTGAATCAGCATTAAACTTAATCTCAGCATATTCTGAGCGTATCTCACGTAAAGCCTTCTCGAGCTGTGGCAATCAATAAAATCAGAAGTTAACTTACCTACTACCAGTTTGTTCCAAATGAAACTACTCCAATTTACTCAAATTGGACTATTGTTATAATATCACTCGTATCTTTTACAGTAAATGCCAGTCTAAATCAGATAAATATAAAGTAGATATTGACATGGTTCATGTTCTGCCGATTCATTTCTAACACATGTGAAGCTGATTGGTCGCTGTGTTAAATAGGATATTATCTAAATTACCCCATCAAACTATGTTTAGTGATGACAATTCACACATATAGAAAAATGAAGTAATGTAAAGTAGCAAACTATCAGAAAATACCATTCCCCTTGACAAGAATCAATTAAAAATTATTATTATAAGATGATTAGGAAATTCCAAATCTTACATCATGCACGCATTGCCTTTCGACACCCAATGCTTTCTTTAAATTCTCTTCTCGCTTCTCTGCCTCAGAAAGTACACTTGAACGACCAGCTTGCTCTCTTTTTAGGGTATCAGTCGCATCTGCCAAAGCTTGCTTTAGTTCATCATAGCTCAGAGTCCACTCCTTTTTTTCAATCAAAAGAAGGCCCATGTTGTATTGATACTCAAAGAGCTGAAAGAATCAAATGGTCAGACAGAAAATTTTAGCAGAATGTTTACACCCACAACAAACTTAGACAACACCCTCTTGCACAAAGATGAAACGAAATTTGGTTTTTACAGGAACTAACAATCACTTCAACAAGTAACTGGATTAATTGATGGTTGGATTAATTGATGGAAAACTGTATAACCTAAGAAATACACTACCAGGTTATGTTGCAAACTGTGAAAGTACCCAAAAACTCTCCCCATTCATATAAAGATCGCAAACTAAAGAAGAAGCTGGTGAATTTGAAATGCCAAAAAATCTTGGCAGACCAACAAACAAACCCACTGTACAAATAAATAAATTAGGTTTAAAAGGTTGTTGGGTAGAGAAAATAAATTATTAACACATGACAACTCTACTCATTAGAAAAGAGCAACTCCAAACATGGTAATAATGTAGATGTAAGGTTTCTTCAGAGAAAGAAAGCAAACCCATCGATGTTTAACAAAAGATGATTTAATTTTAGATAATTAAACACGTGTATACCTCATTTTCGAGCTTGGCAACCCTCTCAGTGAGCGAGGCTTGGTCCATAATCCCGTCGCTCTGAAGAAAACCCACGGATTTGCCTTTGGCTGATGCCTCGCCATTTCTTGGGCTTATGGGGTTAGTGTTCAAACCCGAGACGGAACCGTTTTTTTGGCCCGGTTCGCTGCTCGGAGTCAGCGACCAGAGCTTCTTCTTCGGCGTAAACATTCTGCAGCGGCTGTTCAGATCCCGAACCCAACTTGATCCAAAAACCTAAGGATTTCTGCACTAATTTTGAGCAGTAGGATGTGAAATGAAACCCTAAATTCCAGGGGAACCCCGAGGCGGACGCGAACAGAGTTCCCAAATTCCGGCGAATAGTATGTGGTCAAATCCGGTAACGACTCCAAACCAACTTTCTCTCTCTCTCTCTAACCCCCCCTCTCTCTCTCTCTCTAGCCCCTTCTCTCTCTATCTCTATCTCTCTCTCTACCCTTTTCAACAGACCCACCTTGTGGTGTGCGCGGATCACTCACGTTCTCGTATTTCTTTCCTATTTTATGCTCCGACAGCAATTCCTTCACTGGAATTTCCTTTCCTACCCATGGGTCCGATTTGTTTATATCCGTTGAGCGAGGGCAATTCGGGTATATCAAAGGGCCGCCTTTCTGTGAAGAACGTGGGGGGTTCGGTCCTTTGCCGAAATTGCCCTTGACCGAGAGTGGGGCAGTTTGTAAAAAATAGAAAATATGGGGGTGTTTGCGCAATATAGGAATTTAGTAAGTGAATATTATACTGACGGAGTTGTAATGCCACGGTGTTTATGAGCTGTGTTATTAATTGTTATCCAACTGTAGATACCTTACTTCCTTGTGAGGGTTTTTTCTACGTTAACGGCGTTAACCAACTGTTGATCCCCACATCAAACCGGCCAATGGATTTTCTCTTTAAACCAATCCAATGGTTTATTAATATTTAAAAATTGGAATTGGTACATATTTTAATAATTAATTGATTACTTGTATAATAACGTTATTTAGCAAGAAGTGATTGATTTGACAAAAACAATTGATCTAAGGAATCTTCAAATCCCAATTATTATTATATTTCCCAAATATAAAAACTTAAATATAGTAATTTTTATTTCTTTTAGTAATTTCTAAACTATCTTACTTATTACACTCGTCATTAGACGTGGATCTTCATTAGATCCGGACTAATATTTAATTTAGTCAAGATTATTCATATTCAAATTTTGACAACCATGACTCGGTGTTAAAATGAACTGCTTGAACTGCTATTTATATGTTACATTCGGTGAAAGTTACACTGGATATTTTTGTTATTATTTATCTACACACCAATATGGAGTGTGTGTATATTAATGATAAATATTTATTCGATGTATTTTACTCGGTGTAGCATTGTATAAACCCCGTTTGAACAATATAATTTGATTTATTAAGAAAATGAAAAAAAAGAGCTAGAGAAATTAAATTGAACGAATATGAAAAATATTGATTGCATTTAATAAATAAAAATCCCCATTCTATTTTTGGGAAAGTAAATTAACATGGTTTGAATATGACAAGTCAAGTTCATTGAAAAGTTTAGTGAAATTGAACTTATGACGTAATAAATCTATTCTCGAAATAAAAAAGGGTACAATTACATTTATTAATATTAATATTAATATTAATATTGGGGGAAATATGCAATACCCCCTTATTTGAAAAATATTTTGAATTAAACCCAATTGACTTTAAAGACTTTTCCCATAACCCAAATTCTAATCTAAATTAGTGACACCCCCCTTATCAGATATGATAAGACTAAAATGTCCCTATGTGTTAGGGTTTTAATTTTATTCCTCACACGTTCACACTCTTTCTCTCACGTTCACTCTCTCTGTTCTCTTTTTTTTTTTTTTTTTTTTTTTTTTTTCTTTGCAGATCTGTATTACCGCCGCCGCTATCCATCGAGATTTACACCGGTGCCGCCGTTCTCCTTCGAGATTTACACCGGCGTCGCCGCCCTCCTTCTCCGTTTCACACCACCGCCATTATCAACTTGCCTAACCGCCGATCACAGCCGCCGCCTAGGGTTCCGCCGTCAAACCTCCCAAAAAACTCATGTTGTATGGATATGTAGGTCTGTGTGTGTGTGTGTTTTGTATGTGTGTGTGAAATATTGTCTCTCTCTTTCTCTGTTATGTTTTTTTTTTCTTGAGATATGTCTCTTGTGATTTTTAGATTTTTGGATCTCTTGCGACTTTGTATGTGGGTCTGTGTGTATATGTGTGAAATGTATGTGTGTGTGTGTGTGTGTTTTGTATATGCGTGTGTGTGTTCTGTATATGTGTGTGTGAAATATTGTATGTGTGTGTGTGTGTGTGTTCTGTATATATATGTGTGTGTGTGTGTTCTGTATATGTGTGTGTGTGTGTGTGTGTGTGTGTGTGTGTTCTGTATATGTGTGTGTGTGTGTTCTGTATATGTGTGTGTGTTCTGTATATGCGTGTGTGTGTTTTGTATATGTGTGTGTGAAATATATGTGTGTGTGTGTGTGTGTGTGTGTGTGTGTGTGTTCTATATATGTGTGTGTGTGAAATATTGTTTTGTGCATGTGTTTTATTTCTGTATTTTTTGAATTTTTTTTTTCTTTTTCAGATATGTATTACAGTTTTAGATTTGAACAACGGTAGTAATATGACTATAGTTATATTCGAATATGACTATTGTTGAATATGACTGTAGTCATATTCGAATATGTTCCATTTTATCGTTTCATGTTGACTTGTAATAACAAGATTCAAATTATGATTTTTTGTGTGGATGTTGATTGGATTGTTTTCGTAAATAATAGACAATCTTCGTTGTCGTCTTTTTTTTTTTTCCAGATAGAACAGCAGTAACATGACTATAACATGACTATAGTCATCTTCGAATATGACTATTGTTTAATATGGCTGTAGTCATATTCGAATATGTTTTATCTTATCGTTTCAAGTTGACTTAGAATAACAAGATTGAATTGTGATTTTTTTTGTGGATGTTGATTGGATTGTACCACACAATATAATCGGATTTTTTAAGTTAAAAATGTAAAAAACTGCAATATAAAAAAAGAATATGACTACAATTGAAATAGTCACATATAGTCACATTCGGCCTAATAAATCTGTTGAGATAAAAAATTCAATTTTTTGTTTTAAAGAAAATATTTTTATTAAAAAAATATTAAAAAAAAATAAAAAAAAAATAAAAAAAATAAAAAATGCTTATATCCGAAATAATAAATAAAAATTCATTTTTTTTATTTGGTTGCAAATTTTTAGGAATTAGGAAAAAAAACAAAAAAATGAATAATTGGAACAAAATGTGCTAATTGATATAAGGGTAGTATTGGGAATAAAATTTCTAAGGGTTTATCACAAAGAAAGATTTAAGGGCTGGACATATCACCATTTATTAGCGAGATGAGAGGCTTATCGCTAATGACCCCTTAATATTAATATAACGTATATAAAAAAAGTTGAATATAAATCAAGTTTAGATCATTATTTCATTTTATTCGTCCTCCTCCGGTGTACCAAACAATCCCTTAATCCACCATTCCTCATTGTACCTTGAAAAGTCAAAAGTCAACTCCTTCCAGCTCAGGCGATTAAACCCATTTTCCCTTCCACTCTATTCGTTTCTCGGCGGAGAGATCTGCAAACCCTCGTTCTCTCTATTTTTCAGATTCCCCCTCTCTCTATATAATCCTCAAATGGCGGTGCCGGTGGTACGGTTCCCGATCTTCCCGGCGATTAGAATCATCGGAATTGCAGTTGCCGCACTCGTTTTGATATGGACTGTGCATTACAGAGGCGGCTTGGCTCTTATATCCGATAATAAAGATCTTATTTTTAACGTAATTTCCAGTTTTTTTTTTTCTTTGTTTTAGGTTTTAATTTTTTATTCTTGGTTTTCTAATGGTGTATAATTTTTTTTAAAACCTAAATATTGTACTTAAGGGATAATTTTGGTGTTTATGTTTCAGGTTCATCCTGTATTAATGGTGATTAGCCTTGTGCTTCTTAATGGAGAAGGTATGAACAAAATGAGCTCTAGTAGATTAATATTATATCAATAATCAATACGTTCATACCTATGTATTTACATTTTCTTGTGAATGATAGATGCACTTCTGTTTATAATGGTCATGTGTATATCAGTGTAAAAGTGATGGGCATGATTACATCGAGACCTCGTAATTCGTACCTGGTTACATTTGGCTTTCCCAGAAGTAATGTTTTGCTCGGCACTCGCAACAAAAATTGTCTGTTCTTGAAGTATAAATATTTGTCGATTTCTTCGAGCAGGGGCTATACTGAAACTTTGTGTTCGTTATTGCTTCTTCTTCTGGAAGAATCAATAAAACAGAGAGGTTAAATCAAGACATTAGTCGTATAAAAACATTACTTTCATGTTGTACAAATTAATTTTCTTTGCGAGTAACGAAATTGGATGCACTTTCGTTTTGTCTCTTTTACCCTTTCCTATATCACATACCTCATATTTTTCGTCGCCTTGCATTTCGTCTGCATATGGATCTTGTTTTACTTCTTGGGTTTCTACATGGGAAGTTTGTCTGTGTCTGTCTATGTTTAATTTCTCACCATAGATTTTTGCAGCCATGCTGGCATACAAGACTGTCTCAGGAACTAAAAGCTTAAAAAAATTAGTCCATCTTTCCCTACAATGCATGGCTTTCTGTCTGAGCATAATCGGAGTGTGGGCTGCTTGGAAGTTTCACGTAGACAAAGGAATCGACAACTTCTATAGTCTCCACTCATGGCTCGGCTTAGCCTGTCTTTTCTTGTTCGGAATTCAGGTAATTTTTTTATTTTTATTTTATAATTTATGTAAGTTATGTCATGCAATTATTAACGTTTGGTAATTTCTTCCACAGTGGGCTGCTGGATTTGTAACGTTTTGGTATCCTGGTGGATCGAGAAGCAGTAGAGTGAGCCTGATGCCGTGGCATGTATTTATTGGAATTTACATTTATGCCCTTGCTGTAGCTACCTGCACCACTGGTATTCTGGAGAAGGTGACATTTCTTCAGACAAACAAGGTAATAACGCGCTACTCAGCAGAGGCGTTGATGGTGAATTCTTTGGGGGTATTGCTTGTTGTTTTGGCCGGTTTTGTGATTCTTGGGGTCGTCTCTCCTGCGAATGGAAAAGCCGATATTCCCAGATCAACATCAGAATAGTTCCCTCAGTGTTTTCTCATGAACATAAACGGGCTGGGTCAGGGCGGGCTTACGGGCTAAGAAGACCGAAAATGATGAATATTTGTTACTTTACAGGATTGCAAAACCATATTAACAGAAATTAAATGAAGGCAAATGGCCAAAGTATTATTAGATATTTGGGATTTATACAGTGGCTTCCATTTATTTCTGGAACATTTTTAGAACTAATTAATATATTATTTCGTTATTTATAAACTAATAACTAATTAAAATAATATAATTATCGGTAATAAATCAGCCTAAAGAAAAAGTATATTCTCAATTCTGAAACTAAATAATGACTAATATGGTCACACATTGGGTCATATTCAGAACTTCACCCCTCAAGAAAATGCAAACATCCAACACAAAATCACCTGTAGTTATTAGCATTCTTCTTACAAAAATAACAATTACTTCTGCTATCGGGAGATTGACAAAACTCATTCATGCATTCCAAAAACTACCCGGAGAGGCGGAACTATTCGCACTCTTCACAGCGTCAGGGTCAGATGAAAAATGGGATTCAGTTTGTGTCGAGAAGAGATTATTCTCCGATGGGGTTGAAACAAAAATTATATCAAAAACCAGATACCGAGATTAACGCTTAATGTGAAACTCTTGATTAACTTTTTTTTTTTTCCATCTGTAAGCAAGACTTTTTTTCCAGAATTATTTGCATTGCTCCTCCCTATATCCACAGGTTTTCTCTGCGATATTCTCGAACAATAACGGGAACACTAGTTGGTGGGATCTACAAACATCAAATGAAACACAAGTAAATTGAATGAATTCGTTTCTTATAATAGAAAATGAGAGCAATAATAATCTGTGCATTTGCCACTGGTACACATGTAACAAAATTAGAATGGAGCAAATTTTGATGCTTCGAGAAACAAGGGTTAACCAAACAACCACACATGCGGACACTAGACAGTAAATCAGACATTCCTCTATGGTGCAAATAAGACAAACTGACAAACAAGGGACTCGTGACCATACATGTAATTGAATAAAAGGAAACGGTTTGATATAAATTATCGCAGTAATGAATGACGATATACATTTTATCTAACAAGCAAATTAGGCAAGCAATTTTTATGTCGGACACTTAATGATGAAACACGACAATAAATTAAGATTTAACCTTGTCCAACTTACCATGCCATAATCAGTTATAATCATTGACACGTAATCCGAAGGTGTTGCGTCGTAACTGGTATAATGAAAAAGCAAAAGGTGAGTCAGTGTAACACGGGGGTCAATAGCATTGTCTTAAGATTCACAAGTCAGCATTAAAAGCAAGCTTACGTCAGGTTCAAGAGTTGTAGATTCTCGGTATTGGCCCAACCATCCAAAGCATTGATTTCATTTCTACCAGAAACTTTTGAAATAGCATCAGGATCACCTACAATAATATGCGACAGAAAATTATTATAAAAATGCATTCCACTTTTGGGAAGGCAATCTGATTTGAAAATAAACTGTTTCCATACCAAGTTCATTGGAGCAAATTGAATCAAGTTGAACTCTTTCATGGAACTTGTATGCTTCGCAACATATCAAGACTGGGACACGAAACTGATGGGCTACCATAGCAACACATGCAGTGCCAACCCTCGAGTATACAGTTCCATTAGATAGCACCGAAGATGCACCTAACAGTACCTTAGTGACTTCATGCATGATATAAGAAACAGCATTTATATGAGTATAAGTACAATGAACACCCTTTCCCACAAGCCTACGGAGCAACTTCTGGCCTTCAAGCTTTGGACGTGAATCCACTATCACCACTCGGAACATTTTGCCAAGCTCGTGAGCATGCGATAGTATCATTTCAACAGCGGATGAAGACCCATGTGTGAGAAGAACATCACCGTCCCTAATTTTGGTTACAGCATGCTTCACAATTACCTTGTCAGCTAGAATTATTTTCTCTGTTATAAAAGAATCGATACAAGAAATAAGATTGGCCTTTGCCTCTGACTCAGACAGGTTAAGAGACAATTGGGCAATTCGAGTTTTCAGAAACCTAATTGCGTTCCCCATGCTGATTGAAAGAGGTCTACATTCAATCAGATAAGAGACGTAACCATTTATTTTGGTTGTCAAGTCTCTTATAAGGGACTTCTCTTGTGGTGTGGAGTAATCCTTGATTGACTCTTGGAATGCTTGAAGCATAGCAATGCAGCGGGCATTGCCACCAGATATATCCCCAGCTAGATATCTCAGCCCAACCTGACATGTATAATAAAAAACAAAGATCAGCTTCTACTTAGATTTTGATCAGTTTTGAGGAAAAAGATAGGTTACTCATGCTTTTTCTTAGCCCATGTTTTCTTTTAGCAATGCCACACACACACACACACACACACATACACACAAAAGCACAAAGAGAGGAAGATATAACGATTTGAGCCTCAGAAATTACCTTGTAAACAGCAGGATGAACCGGATCAAGTTGGAAAAACTTCGACTCTAGGTCAGGAAGCCGTGAGCCATATTCATACTGAGGTAGATGCCTAAAGAGCTCAACTCTGTTCCTAGCTTCAATTTGTTTAACTACAGACCGCTTCTTTGCCTTCTCAACTCTGTTCGCATCATCAAACTGCATCCTTGGATGCGGGATTTCTTTCTTCCTATCTTTATCTGGTTGACGATCACTAACTCTTTTCTCAGAAACTGCAACTGAAGAGTTGTCTTTCTTTTGTGAAACAGCTTTCACAGGCTTCTTTATATTGACATTTACGGGATTGACAACAGTAGCAGCAGCAGATGTCTTACTTCCTTGACCTTGAAAGACGAGATTTTCCAATTAAAGTATGTTTGCTTCAAATATGTGTTCCATTTAAGTTACTTTACATAAGAGTTTCGGATTTACAATTTGACGGAGGTTAAAAAAAATGCCACAAATGCTATAAGTTAACATTTAATACTATCTGCCAATGATGTAGTTCATGAGAAAATGTCACTAATATTTACTACTACATCCAGGAAGCAACATAAGTGGATTGAAGGATTTCTTTAAACTAATCGTCCTTTGACTCAGAGAGATGAAGTTTAAAGCATGTTGAAATGCCCCCGGACACAGTAACAATGCATCTCACAATCTAAACCATTGAGTTTATGAGTTGGTTGAAGAAAGAGAAATTGCTTCCTCACCAACAGTAAATAAAACTTATTCTAGCATAAACATCATCATAACTACCACGAGCACTTCTCTGTATGGACATCATGGATTTATGTATAATTTTGATAACAACCAATATTTTGCTCTTCTGTTTACAAAAACAACCATGAACTGTAATAGCATTTGGAAGTCATCAGCGTGAGCATCTTAATAAGTCAATTAACACTTGCATTGAACATAAAATGACAGAAGAGGTAGAATAAGACTTCCAACATTAGAATTCCCCTTGCACCAGTTACAACAAAACGAATACTGCAACTGAACTAGTGATGCAAAATAGCTTGGTTAAAGATTACGGATAACTGAACATTCTATATTGAATATGCAAACTCATAAATCAAATCTAGTTCAATTAAGTCAGTGCTGCTTCATCCGCGAGGCCATCAGCAAGAATATCATAAGCCTTTGGAACGATAAATCAATTCAACTAAAAGATGCATCCAAATTCTTTACATACACTAATAACTAACATGAACTCCACAAGTGCCATTTACAAATCACAATCATCAAACTAAAATTAGTGAGTAATCTAGAAAATGAACAAACAAGCAGGAGATGTTCACCTTTAGCTGCAGCCTTTGCAGCTCTCTGCGCCTCTTGAATTGCCCTTCTTTCTGCTTTCGTTGGCTTCTCCTTCATTTGCTTTCCACTCACTGCCCTCAGCTCCTGAATTTCCACATTTGCCCCTCCATCTGTTACATAAATTCCGTCAAAAAACAAAAACCAGCTCAACATTGAAAGCATCGAAAAGATAAAAGGGGAAAACAAAAAAAAAAGGAGAAAGCGAAGTCTACCTCGGGGCAAGTTAAAAACACTATTCTGCTCCTCCAACGCCATCTCAATTTCGCCAGCCAGCAATGAGGAAGTGAAATTTCCAGAACTGCCCTTACGACCCCAGCTAGGGGAAAGCGGATCCTCGGAATATTCCGTAGTAGTGGTAGGGGATAGAAATTCCGACTGATTGTAACTGCCGACAGGAAAAGGAGAATCGGCGGCACCGGCGACGCGGAGAGGGGACACCGGCGGAGAGTGAGCGAACTGGCGGGATAGGTCGGTGGAGAGGGGCCGCGGCGGAGGGATCATGACTGGGGACAAGGAATTGCTGGCGGGGGAAATTCCGGACACCGGAGGCGACGATGTCAGCGGGTCGGTCGGAACGGAATGAGAGCGGTCGGGTGGAGCTCCGGGAGCGAAGAAACCGACGTGCCGGACCTTGGGATCGCTGACGGTGCGGGGAGCGCGGCGAGGGTCCATATCTGGGTTTTAGGGATTGAATGGCAATGGATTGGGGTTTTCTGTGTGTTGTTTGTTTTTATCCAAATTTCACTTTTGGTCCCTTTATTCTCGGGTAGAGAATCTAGGAGGGGTGGTTCAGAGGATGAATTAAGGTGGGATTATTTCACGGGGGGGAAATAGAAATGGTGCTGAATTGGAGCCTAGTTAATTAATTAATTTCTACTGTGAATTTTATACTATTTTATTTATTTAAATATTACATGCATAAATAATAATTAACAAAATATGTTATAAAATTGCATCAATAAAGGTGGTGGTTTCGTTTCCGATAGGGGAAAATTTGTTGGACACGGAATATTTGAGCCTTTTATTATTAATTTTTATTTATTTAATCTATGAAAACTCCTCATCGTCTAAATATTATCCAGTGAAATTATCAGTGTAATATTATGAACAAATTCATTACATAAATAACAACAGGCAGAATGGCAATGAAATTAAATTTGGGAATGTATTACCAAATAGAAAGACAGGAAATTGGTCTTCTCTTTGACTAGCCAAATATGTTCAAATACAGACCAGTGCCACATTGTTATTTTTTTTGATAAGATAGTGCCACATTGTTATTACTACATTAAAGAATCTTTAATCTAAGCAAACAGTATGATTAAAGACTCAAAATTCAGTCCCAGCAATTGGTCAGTGCTTCACATGAAAGTAGGGTGTGCTGGTCCTTTCGAAAGCCCAAGACGAACTTCCATACCGTGGTGCATGTCGATTGGACGAAACGTCTCGGAATCTCTTGGATCTGAAACCATATACAATTACCAACGTGTTACGTCACTATAGTAACGGGTTTTTAATAAAAGTTCACGTATCACTTTTTCAACCAAAGAGCATTTATGCGTAAAAGACAAGAATGTCATAGACATATACTAAAGAGTGTGACGACATAAATGCAATAATCCCAATTCAACTAATTTACAAGGCAAGACGTGTAAAACCAAAAGAGTAAGTAGCACAGAATGTAAAGGGAAAATGGATGATCGAGCTAATTAAAAGATGTCGAAACTTTATGGTTGATAGTTCCACACTTTAGTGTCTCATATGGTTGGTGAGAAGGGGGGGGGCGAGAGCTTATGTGCATCGTATTTCTAGATGCTTTCTTGAACGTCTTTTAACAAATGTAAGGTTCAGCCTCGATAAAGAATCTTGTGGAAGAAAATGAAAGGGGAAAAGAAAAAAGAAAAGCCGATCACATTTTATGTAATAGTGGTGCACAACATAAGTATGAACCTATAAATACTTCGTAGTTCATTATAAGAGTGTTTTTCTAAGAACACAATTATATGTATGGATCAGACAACTATCTCTCATAAATCCCTTCCAACAAAGTGCAGTGTTTTCTTTGTGCTTCTTCACTAAGATCCAGGTTCTAAACATGGTTCTAAGGAAAGTTGGAAATGTGTTAAACTAACAAACGAAACACCAAGATGTCATTGTTATCCAGTCACGATATCTCAGTAACAACAACTTAATCTGCATACAAACCTGTAATATGGATAAAAAGTAAAATTCCATAGTTTTGGGCTAATTTATTACCGTTAAGATAGTCTTCGAAACCAATATCATCCAAAGTTCCGGTTGTGGCCTCTAAACCTAGGTAAGAAGATGGTATAGCTCCAGGAGGCCTTTTAAACCTGCAATCACAAAAAAAAAAAGATACAAACGCTAAAATGTCGCTTCGGGAAACTATTCGAGAGAGCCTTCCATGTAATTGCTGTTTATCAAGCCCTGCAAACAAGTTTCAAATAAAAAATTCCAAGCTTACAGCTAAGATAAAAAAAACCATAAAGTACACCCAACGTTCGTCATTTTGAGATTTTAATGAAACATACGAAAAGCTATTATAGCAAATATGCAATAACAACCAACAGCAATCAAAGAAGGCAAGAATATCATGAGCCACGTATAAGACAAATCAATGCGCTCATGTTAGCAAAAGAACTCTGTTAACTCTTAAGGACTAATTTCCTCTACGTTTAATTTTTACTATATAGTTTCATAGTTTTTCTGTTTGAATTTTCTTCAATTGAAGAACAAATGCCGCCACCGTTCATTCATCATTCATACACCACGAATGCATAATATAATATCCCATATCAACCAGCCAATTTTATTACTCATCTGCAGCTGTAAACAGTAGCATCTAATATATACCAATAACAGCCTACTCAAGGAATGCACAATTACCCAAAAAAAAGGTGAAACCCTATCACAAAACTTTCCCACACATTTACAACTGGAACATATCAACGGGCAACAAGCTAAAAATTCCACAAATAAATAAATAAAATTAGAGGTAGGTAAAGACGAACTTGGAGAGAATCTGACGATCGAGCTGCTGCTTCATCGGAAATGCAGCTCCGTATGTGTTCGTCAAGATTTTCCGCTTGATTTCTTCTTGCCTCGCCTTCGACTATTCACCAAATAAGCGAAAATCAAACAAAAAAAATTGCGAATAAGGTAAAACACAACAAATTACCGATTGTGAAGTAATGAATCGGAGAAATTTTACCGAGTGATAGGCGGACTCAAGGGGGTGAGGTTCAATGATATCGCTCTTCACGCCGTGGATACCGTACCGGAGTGGATCGTCCCTCCGCCCTTCGAGTTGAATCGTCTTCTGCGAATCCATTTTAGGTTTTTTCTTTTCCCCCCTTTGATTTTTGGGTACGAAATTTGCAGACTGTGGAAAGAGAAATACGAAGAGAATTCTGAGAAATCTTTTCGAACAAGAGAGAGAAAGAGGAGAGAGAAAGAGGGGAAAGCTAAATGTGGGCTAAAAAATTAATGGCCCATTTGATAAAACTGATCTATGGGCCGTTATCCATCTGGAGTTTAGTTTTTTCTTTTGGCCCAGTATATATTACTATTTGAAAGGGTAAATTATAAACACCCCCCTCATATTTTAGAAATTACATTTTCAGGCCCTAAAGTTTGTAAGTTTCTTACATCCACCCCTACAAACGGTGTTAAAAATGTAAAAAATCTACAAACTGCAGGATGTGGATGTAACTATGGAAAAATAAGGGATTTTTTCGTAAATAGACCTTACCTTACCGGTTGCAATTCACCCTATTTGAAAATTAAAATTAATATAATCACACTTTGTCAAATATTTAGAGTATTGGTTTCATGTTTAAAAATATTCCAGTAAATAACTATTGGAGATATTAATATTAAATAATACACTTCACAAACGTCTTATGCTTTTGGTTGAGGTGGTCGTTCAACAATAACTAGTTTAAAAAATAAGATATTTGGATGTTTTATAAGTAGTACTCCTAAGAGTAATCCAATACGAATTTATGCTCAATCAATAGTTCATTAAGTATTGCAAATACAAAGATTACGTAATCGCAAATCACGAATATAAGACGATTACATATTACGTCGTGAATAATGTAATCCTACTCGACCAGCAACAAAAATTGAACCTCAAAAGGTAAGAAATACAACCGATTCGAACCAAACATTACATTAATATTTATTTTCCATTTAACAAATCTGCGGTAACATATATATATGCATTGAGTAAATTTCGTTTTGGTACGATAAATTTTGAGTTTAATTGTCAACTTTGAGTGGTTGGAAAGTGAAGTGAAATTTTGGGGTGACATTGAATTAAATAAGAATGCCATAAAAGTATGGAACGGTAGAAATGGTGAGCATGCCATATTTGATAATTAAATAAAAGAGTACTTTTCCTATGTCAGAAATTAAATATCATGAAATCCGGAAGAGATAAGAAAAAAAATGTGATTTTCCTCAACTTGTACGTGTTTATGCACATTTTTGGTGTCTTCTCCTTTTCAGGGCCAAACATAATAAAATTTTGCAATTGAGAATAGTAACATTGTACAGTGTTATTAGGTTTCTTCTAATTTTCAAAATATAGTTAGTTAATACAAAAGTAAGGTCAAACTACGGTCACCCCTGAGGTATGGCCAAATTACGAAAATACTCCTCTTGTTTGGGTAATTACAGTCACCCCCTCCTTTTAACCGAACTAAATCGTATATTTCGGTTTGGTATACGGTATGAAATGTTGGCGTACCGAATTTCGGTTCGGGTTTACCGAATTAACATCCATAAATTTACCTCTTGAGGGGTCTTTTCGTAAGATAATATATAGTTGATGGGTGGTTGTAATTACCCAAACAATAGGGGGTTTTTGTAATTTGACCATAACCCAGGGAGGTGGCTATAATTTCAGATAATAATAGTGTGCCATGTTTGTAAAACGTTTGATAGTTTCTCGGTATATAATTTGTTGGTTACTCGTTTGAACATAGTTTTCTATTTGTCACTTTCTCATCTGGATATAGACCGGTGGTGCACCAACAGCCCAAACAAATTGATCATATTTGAACTCACTCTCTTGTTTTCCACACTCATGAGTGGATCTCTAACTTTCATACAAAAGAATTGAAATCTAGAACTCGTAAGAGATTCAAATTTGTATGTACCTTGTCCTCCAAACGAGATATTCCTAGATTTGACATATATCTACTCAAACAACTCACTGTGTAGTATAAATTTACAATTAACATACAATGTTTACTAACTAGAAGCATAATTTAGAACGGAATAAATTGTTTTTTCATCCATTTCAATCTGAAAATTTCCGATTTTCAAAACATATATTTCCGTTCCAATTTTTGAAACCCCGAATTTGTTTTTGGACAAAATTGAATTAACTTTTCACTTTCGAAAAAATTGTAAATTTCTCGAAAGTGTTAATTTTGATATGATCAATTTACAAGCTAGCTAGGTTAAAAAAATGGAAGATCCAAAGATTGTGTTGGGGGCAATATCTTTTCACCCCCACCAATCACTCTTCCAACTTTCATTCATATTGATGTATATATAAATATATATATATATATATATATATATATATATATATATATATATATATATATATATATATATATATATATATATATATATATATATATATATATTCTGCAAATTGACCAATAAAATCAAGAATCCAACCTTGTAACTTTGACACAAGGCTCCAAGTAACTAACACATCTCAATCATTCTATTCTACCTACGAATAAACAAATGAACATAGATTGTCATTCAAAAATTACAGACATATATATATATATATATATATATATATATATATATATATATATATATATATATATATATATATATATATATGATCTAGTACTCAGTTTCATTAATTATATAGATATAGGGTTTTGGTATGGTAAATGTACTGTAACTATTTGTTGAAAATATTGGTGGCATTTAATTGGGAGAGTTAATTATATAAATTGAACTTAGTTTGATATATTTCACATGCAAAGCTCATTCTTCCATTTTCTTTTCCATTTATTTTTTTTTAATTTTTTTTTTCGAGCAAGTCTTTTTCATTACTATTTTTTTCCTTTTTTAACCTCAAGGATAGTAAATGGCCATCATTTGGCTAACAAACACAAGGGTAAAATCAAATGGAGGGGCATATTTTACACATACAAATACTATTAACACAGAACATCTGCACCAAATGGAGGGGCATTTTGGTCAAATCAAATCCAGATAATTTCAAGAATTGATTTTAAAAAAAAAATTATTTTCTTATTATAAATAATTAAGATAATAAATAAATTAAAAAAAAAACAATGAAACCAATTTTAGTGAGACAAGAGGATTAATTAGCAGGTTGGTTTTATCACGAAAACATCAATGCTTCCAACGATATCGGTCTTATATTCGAACACCCCCACTTCGGTTTTTGCAGTAAATTCCAAAACATGAACCTCAGTTTATTTGCTGTTACTCACATGATATGTTTTCTTTCAAGATCAAAACAAATATCTACAGACCAGTGTTACCAAAATTTTGGTTCTTTTCTCATAAATACCAAGTAATTGTATGTTTTCTTATCCCTAATTTAATGCTAGCAATTTTGATCAATGTATATATATATATTACAAAATACATCGAAAATACTGAAATAATGCATTTTGATTGAAGAATTTTATTCGAAATAAAACGCTTATTAATTAGTTTCAAATTCATGGTATTAATTAATAAGAATACAAAAACCATATGATTGGATATAAATTAAAAGATTAGAAAATTGAAACATTTTTCATCATTTAATTTGAACTCTTAAATTTACTGCAATGTCATATTGGTAATATATACTGCTGATGGATGTTACAACAACAACTGTAAATACTTTCTGATAAATCAAATAATATAATGGAAAGGAAAATGAAAAGTGATTAAGTAGAGACCTGTATGGCTGTATATTAACAGCTGATACTTGAGACGATCGTAAAATGGTCACAAAACAACAAACATATATCGTAAAACTAGTGTCGAAGAAGACAAAGAAGTCGAAGATTCAGGTAGATATCCTGCTTTAATTTGGACACAACATATTTCACTACACAATTTGTTTCTGAATAAAATCATGAATTCGAATAAGCACTAAACCTAAAAACAGAACTTAGATATTGTAAATTAAACATGTATATATATATACTATCTTTCTTCGTTACAGAGTCGAAATAAACGTATTTTCTCAGCCCTTAAAGATGATCAATCAGATAGCTAGTTGCAGATTAATTAGTAATTAATCTATGGATCTGCACAGTTAATTAATTAAGCTAACAAAATAAAATAATAATAATAATAATTACATTGATTCAAAAAACCCTATTTTTATATGAATAAAACATCATAATTATTTACCCATCAGTTATGAGCTATCAGAACAAAAGTTTCACTCACAGACCTAAAAATTTAAATCAAGACCAAAAAAAAAATATTAAAAAAATCAATGAATTTCCCTACAAAAGAAAAAAAAGTCATTTAATTATTCAATTAATTCTCTTACAAAAAAAACCAGTTTTTGACCTGGATTATAACCACCTTGGATATTAATTAACTGGCAAACAATGTCATGAGAGAGAGATTGACAGTACTTTCATTAAATTATTTCACAACCCTAATTAATTTGACAAGACTTTGATATTATATATATATCAGCATCCAGTTACTTTATGAACTGGGGAGCATATATATATTAAGTTGGATTTGAACTCTGATGTTTTTTAATATATTAGCCTTTTAAGTAAAACACTTCATTTTTTTTTTTTTTCTTGATGTTACATTTTGGTCAATAATTAATCTCCTTTCAAATCTTCAAAAACATGCATCAAATTCAGCATTACATATATTGACAAATTAAAGATAACTTGAAAAATTCAAAATTGTCGATATTAAGAGTACTTCGAGTTTCGACTAGAGTATTTTGGCAATGTCCGTCGGTCGAATATATGATAAACGTAAATTGTTGAGCAGAAGCAACGATGAAAAAGATCAAATTGAGATACATACACATAGGCACAGACAATCACACAGATGAAAAACTACAGAGAGAGATATATATATAGATATACATAACTCGATCGCATGAAACGTTCAACATTGGTTCTATTGGAAAATTAAAAATTAATTAATACGAAAATATATTACATCCTCTGAAGAATTTCATATATCTCTTGATCAAGAACAAGGTAAAGCAAGAACTTACATCCAATCCATACATCAAACACCAACAAATCATCAATCCTTTGTAGTACTCGAAAAAGCTTTTCCTACATGTTTGAACTGCTGCAGACAAACATACAAACAAGAAATCAAGAAATCATGCACACACACACACACACATATATATATTTATATGCATTATAATTAGTAAAGACTTAATTTTTACATGGTTTTTTTTACCTATTGATGAACTTGTGCTGGTCCAAAATAGCACAAAGGTTCGACTGCGAGGCGAAAAAATCCCAATTTTCAGGGGCGTTGTTATTATTAGCAGACGGGCCGCCGTAATTCGAGCTCGAATCTCTAGAAACGAAAACATTCTGCTGAAACGCCCCGAAAAACGAAGGGTTCTTCATCTTCCTTTTGACAACACTAGATTCTTGAACTAGGTCTTGACCACCTGCACCACCATGAGTTGACTGGAAATATCCAACTTGATTATTATTAGTATTAGTATTAGTATTATTTCTAAAATGAATTGGCACCAAAGGGTTCAAATCAGAACAACACAAATTATTGTTCTTGAAGGTCATTTTCTCTCGAGTTCTTTCTCTAGCCCTAGCTCTGGCCTTCGCCCTCGATTCCTTAACGCATTTCCTCTTCGTATCGGCAGCCCCGATTTCGAAAGGGTCTGCGGCCGCATTCGATTCGGAAGAGATCACCAATTCGCAATCCGAGCTGGGAGAAGAAGTGCTCTTCGAGCAGCTGGCGGCGGCGTTGTGTTTCATCTGCACGAGGTCTTTAATGGCGGCCTTGGACTTCGTGAGGAGCCAATCGAGGGTTTTGCTCGGTTTGTCGAACCCTAGCATTTCTTGGAGGTCGAAGAACTTTCTAGCAATGCCGATGGAGAGCCTCACTCTCCGATCCCTCGGCCCTTGAGCTGTGAATATCTTGCTGTGGCGGTCCTTCTTCACTGTCTGCTTTCTTTGCAGCGTGTTTGCGGCGGCGGCGGAAGAAGGGTTTCCGTTCGGGAACATGGCGGTGGTGTCTTGGTTTAGCATCAGGGCGGCGGAATGAATGAGTGGGGAGTTGGCGCCGGCGGTGGTCAAGTAGTGGCCGGAAAACAGCTCGGGGTGGTGGTGCAGCAGGAATTCAACGCTGTTTAGGTCATAACTGCCACGTGGGTATGAAGAGGAAGACGATGAAGTTGCCTGAGGATGGAGGTAACTGTTCTTGCTGAACATTTTTTTCTTGTTTAATAAAAAATCTTTTTTTTTTTTATTTTATTTTTGTGGAGTTTTGGAGACTGATCGGAAAAATTATTTACAAACCCTTATTTAAGAACTTGAAGGAATCAAAGAATTTAGGTTTCGGCAATAAATTATTAAAAAAAAAAAAAAAAAAAAAAAAAAGAAGGTGGTGGTTCAGGGCGGGGGCGGGGGCCGAGGTGGAGTGTGATCCAGTGAGAAAAAGGGATGTTCGAAAGGTTAATAACTCGAAGGGGATAATATTTAATGAAGGCATACAGAAGTTGTCTTTTTCTGTATTTATTTTAATTAATTAATTAGTTATATTTATTTATCACATGGAAAATGACTTTACCTAGAAAAAAATGAATTAATTAGTGGGGGTGAGATGGTGTAGGGTAATGTAGGGCAAAAATGGAGGACGAAGATATAATGAATTCATAAATTAGGTTTCAGGAGAAAATAACTTAAATAATTAATTAGTGAAGAAATCAAGAAATTAAATAACTAATTAAGCTCACTGCTCACCCTTAATCTACATTAGTTCTACAGATATACCAGACACCAGAACTGAATTTAACATGCATATATATATATATATATATTTATATACACGGCTGGCCATGGTTTTCAGTTTGCACAAAAGTCGATTGATCGGGTAATATCGGTCAACCGAGTTTTTCATTAATATAAATTTTCTAGCTGTAATTCTTATTTTGGTAATGTTAAAAATAATATATAAAAGTCAAAACTCTTAATTTTAAAGTCAATATTTTTGCAACCTAAAAATTTACGAAATCAATAAATAGATGGCTGATAATTCAAGTACTCATTATATACCCAACAAAGTCGGTTCGTTTAAGGTTTCCGAACAGGCATTAAGAAAATCAGTACGTATTTTTTTAAAAAAATAAAAATCCAATGTTTAAAATTTTATTTTATTTTGTTAATTACTCTATATCCATCAGAATAAATGGAGGAAAAAATGCACATAAATTTTCAATACAATAACAAAAACCTAAAATTGTTCTTAGACAAACAAAGTAGACCAACAGTTAACACTGTTTATTACAAAGACTTACTGTTTCAGTCCAAATCAATAATCAAATCCCATGATAGATACATACATAGATAGATGCACAAAAAGTAGGGTTTAATGATCATACTCCCTAAAGATCTTCTTTCTAAACAATTATTATTTTATTACATATTATATTAAAAGATTAGTTTTTTTTTTTTCCTTCTTTTTTGATTTTATGCGAGAGCAGGGCCGTGAGCTTTTTGTAGATGTGAGAGAAACCCCTTCACTGTGTGTGAAAAAAGCTGTGTGTGTGTATTTTTTTTTTTAATTTTTTTTTTTTATTACCACAGTATATAGAGTAGTCTACTACACGTACTTTTGTCTATATCTCTACGCAATTGGACAAATTATCACTTCATTTTCTTGTGCTTTTTTCTCTAAACGGGCCCCATTTTCCCCCTGTCTTATTCGACAAAATATAATTAATTATTAAAAAAAAAAAAAAAAAAAAAAAAACTCAATCGCCATTGCTGCTAGTGAAAACCTCTTCTTTTTCTATTATCTGCAAATTCTGAAGTTTGCTTTTCATTTTCTCTGAGTTGGGGTTTGCTATATTTCTGTTTAATATATATAATCTCTTTCTTTTTTGGATTAATTTGAAGAGGGCCGGGTCTGAAAACCCTAGTTCTTGATATGAACAGGAGTTCTTGATGCCTGCTGCCCTAATCTTCCAGTTTTTATTATTACCGTATTTTTTTTTTTTAAATCTTTTTTCCTGTTATGGAAATTCTCAACTACACCCAGAAATAAAAAAGAGCTGGCCGGTCCTTTGCATTATTATTTTTTTTGTTTATTATTAATTTTTTTATTATTTTGGTAGTACTATATACTTACTCATGACCTAGCTAATGACCTTACATTACTGTTTGTTGTTGTTGTTGTCTGTTTGTTTTTTTTTTTTATAATCAAATAAAGACAGCAGTATACATAAAAGAAAGCTTCAATTTTGTTTGTTGAAGGGCAAAAATATACTGCAGTTGGAGAAAAGCCATTGACACTGAGTCATTACACAGTTGCAATATTTTTACTGGGCTGTAAATTATTTATATTTTTTTTATAATTATTATATTAGATAATAAATAAACCCTAATTTTTTGTGGTAGTTTTCACTTTTCTAGCAGTATAAATATGTATTTTTTTAATGGTAAAGATACAAATTTAACTTAATTTGAGCTTTTATAATTCAGTCAAAGAGTATTCTTGGTTGCAATTTTTGAGAATTTAATCTGCTGCTAAAAAGGATTGAAAAATAAATAAATGTAAATATTTATGTCATTTTGCACCGGAAATTGTTAGTTTTATAATTCAAGTACTTGAAGATATAATCTAAAAATGTATTTAATTATCGTAAATAATATATGAAACTGAAATTCTAAATCCCGCACTAAAATTACCGAATCACACTCACAATTAAAAATGTTTCTCTCTCTAAACTTTTCTATCCAAAATTCACTTCTCGTTTAATTTTCACTTATTTCCCACAAAATCACACACAAAACCATCTTACACATAAGAAAAACACACACAAAAACATGGCAGACCACTGAAGGTTGTTGGGGCGGGTGGGGGCGGTGGGGGTGGGGTTGTGGTTGTGGTGGTGTTGGGCGGCGGGGTTGGGTGTGGTTTAGGGCTTTTTTTTTAAAAAAAATTCTTTTAATTAGTTATTTAATTAATGTTAATAATTATTTAATGAATGTTAATTTAGTGGCTTTGAGAGAATGCCCTAATGAGAAGAAGTGATAGAGATAAAATTTATAATGTTACAGAGATAAACTTTAACTTTTTAATTTGTGTGTGTGATTCAGTAAGTTATAGTGCGGGATTTATCACTCCCCTGAATGAAACGGACAGTGAGATCGGTCTAGTTTAGAATGAATGTCTTTTCCTTGGTACGATTTATCCATGCAAAATTAATCAGATTCTTGTAAATATATATTTTTTGAAAAATAAAAACCAAGGGATTGATTTTATAAATATCGATTCAACTTTAATACATTTTATAAATATCTTAAGAATTCCAATATTGTATTAAATACAATTTTTTTTTTCATATTTTACCCATATTTATTCAACTTTAATATTAATTTTTTACTTTATGTTTTTAAATGATTAAGGTTATTTTAGCCTTATTTTTAAAATCAATAAACATTTATTTAAATTCTAAGTATCTATGCAAAGCTGAACAGGGACTATGTATTATTTATGAACAAAGGGAATAATTGGTTCATACTTGTGTATTGATTTTACTACATAACAAATACATACCTTTTTAGCGATTTTTTGTGCATTGTTCTTTTGATTCGTGAAAAGGCACATACATATATTACGATGTGTTCGACCCTACACCCGGTGAAAAACACAGGGTGGTTCTTCTGCTGCCACGTGTCTTTTTTTTTGTATTTTATAATAGATTTCCCGCTAGAATTTACCTTTAGGGGTTTTAGAAAAATAAAAAAAAGAACACGTGGCAGCAGAAGATCCACCCGTTATTTTTCACCAGGTGTAGGGTCAAAGGAACCATATATTACGCGGTCCCATAAAATCGTGATCAACAATAGAGTTAATGATAAATTAATGTTTTGAGAAAATTGCAATGATTTGATTTTATTTTTTTCCAAACAGCCAATGGAAAAAAGTCTAGGCCCTCTTGTTTGATAATTGGTGGTGTCTCTTCAATAAAAATAATTAGTTGCTAAAATCTGTGAAGTAGGTCCCATGGGGCAGGTACGGGGTGGGTTTTGGAAAATCCGCAGTCCCCTGTATTCGTTCCGGGTTTGATTTTATTAAGCCATCGTCATGTATAAAACCCATTTTGTACCCGCCCCGCTTTGAGCCCGTAAAAAATATAGTTTATTTTATAATTTATTTAAGGGTAAATTACAAACACCCCCTAGGTATGGTCAAATTACAAAACCCCCCTTCTTGTTTGGATAATTACATCTACCCCCTCAACTATGATTTTTTCTTAGACCTCCACCTTTATGGTGCCAAATTCAACATAGTCATCTAGATTCCATGAAATGTGCTATAGTTTGTACTCTTTTTGTGTAAAAAATACAGTTTTCGATGCACCACAAACTGATATATACAAGCTAAAAATCACATATTATGATCATCTTGCTTCATAATGTAGAGTTTGAATGGGATAAAACGGGTACAAAAGTGATAATATTCCATATAATCTCGAAGATTCCACTAAATTTGATGAGTTGAGGGGGTGGTTGTAATTATCCAAACAAGAGGGGTGTTTTTGTAATTTGACCATACCTCAGGGGGTGTTTGTAATTTACCCTTTATTTAATTAAAATACCTTTTAAAATTAGTATTTTTTTATATCTTCAAAAATATTTATATTTTGTTGATTTACTTTATAGAAAGCAAAAATAATTATAGGGTTTAGTTAATGTAAACTGACTTCTTTGAACCTACACCTGGTAATAAATATCGGGTGGGACTTCTGGTGCCACGTGTCATTTTTTGTATTTTATAATATATTTCTTCGTTTTATTTTTAGGGGTTTTAGAAAAATAAAAAAGGACACGTGCCAGTAGAAGACCCATCCAGTATTTATCACCACGTGTAATCATATAAAATAAGTATATATCAGCATTGAGACTTCTTAAATTTAAAAATTATGCATTATAAGTGGGCATTTTTTTATTTTTTGTGAAGGGGAAGTGTAGAGGAGCAAATAGATTAAAATATAGAATTTCTTTTCTTACTGGAGGGGCGGCTGCCCCCTTGCGGTGCCTTAGATACGCTCTTCTGGGGGCGGGTACCCCCGGTGGAGAGATTCCTTCCCAACAAGTCCCTTTCATTAACTTTATTTTTATTTAATTTATTTTTTTACTTTTTTATTCAATTTATGACTGTTTAAGGGACATGATTTAACGTTAATGCATGCGATGCGCGGGTACAAGTTTTTACATTATCCTCTGAAAATGTTGATTAAAAAAATGTCAGGTATTTATTTAATAATGTGCACACATCCACTGAATTTGGAAAAGTGGCCGGGGAAGCTATTGCTTTGGGCCCAATCTCCAAAGGGCCCTCAAATATAAATAAAATAAAAATAGTTCATATTTTATATATATATATATATATATATATATATATATATATATATATATATATATATATATATATATATATATATATATATATAAAAAAATTTTAAATATAAAACATATTTTTTAGTGGTATTAGGATATAGGTCCTTAATGACAAATCTTATTTGAACTAAGTGACAAGTCTAACTAAACATTTGTTTCACATTCTTATAAAATTAATTTCTAAAAATGCCCCTCCACTCACAAATTCGAAATATTCAATAAGTAAATTCCAAACTGCATTTATCATTTTATTTATTATGCATTTAATATTTTCATATTTTCATCTAATATTTTTTTTCTTCAGAATATCCGTTTGTCTTCATTTTTCTCGTTATTCATTTTAGCATTTTATACACTATTATAAAAATTTCTTTATTAATATTTTTTTTTCTACATAATATTGAGAATTAAAAAAAAAACATGCTATTTTTTTTTATTTATTTTTTTAAATTTCAATTTACATATTTTTCAATTTTTCTGTAGTAGACTATGGTATACTACGACGTACTGTAATACACGTACTGTAGTATACTATAGTGTAGTGGTGTACTGTGGTATACTACGGTTAAGTATAGTATACTACGGTGTACTATGCTTTACTACCAAACTCTGGCCACCAAAAACTCCTAGCCGTCGCAAACCCTTGCAGCCAACGCAGCCGCGGCCAACCCTAACAACCCACGCTCGCAGCCGCCACGACCATAGTCACCTACCAACTTAGGGAAAACCTAGATATGGCATTTGAACAACTCAAATCAAGCAAAATCTTTCAAAACACAAGGAAATTAGATCCAATTGAATAGTCAAAAAATACTTTCCATAATATCTCAACCATAATCACAGCCCCGCCCGCACAACCCCCACCACACCTTTCATCCGCCGCCACCGACTCCACCCGCCGCCACCACCTCCACCGGCGGCCGCCGCCTCCACCCACCGCTCTATGCCTTCCCCGACCGTTAGCGCCTCCACCGTCGCTGCCGCCTCCACCAAACCCTCTCGATCCACCACTGGAATTTGCAGATCTGTTGTTTTCCGCCACCATAGCCCACCGACCATAGCCGTTGTCACCAGCCTAACAATTACTGAGGGGCGAGAGAGATGTGGATAGATAGAGATTGAGAGAGGGAGATAACGAGAGAGAAGCAGAGAGAAAAGAAAATAAGAGAAATGAATATGATAAGTTGGAGAAACATGAATATAGATATTATATTTAGGGTACAAGGGCAATCTAGAGATTAAAAAAAATTAAAGGATGTGGCTTATATATTATTTGAAAATAGGGATTTAATTAAAAGATTAAATTTAAGGTTGTCATTTAGTTCAAATTAGGTTTAATTTGAGGGGCTTTTAGCATATTACCCCTATTTTTTATACACTACAAAAATTATATTCATTAGCACTGCGAACGGTCCATGATTGAGTTTTGTATTAATCATAAATTTGGAGGCCCAATTTTTTGACAAATAATAAAAATAATTGTCGAATTTTGAAATATAACTCAATTAACATGATTACACTAATAAATTAAACAAGTTTAAGAACTTATATAAAGAAAATTTGTCCGTCAACTAAGTCTGACATTTAAATTAAAGCAACTGATTTTCAATTAAAGATCGATTATTGAAAGTTAGTTTAAGTTGGCATCTTATAATGATTGAGAAAAAAGTTAAATAGTATTAAATTATAAAAGGCTCATTTTTTAAAGTTTGCCTAAGGCTCCAAAAATCTACGGACCGGCTGATCCCCACACAAACAAATATCATCTAACTAATTTCTTGATAAATAATAATTAATATTCTTTTAAAAACAAAGGACATAAACCACCCTAAATGTTATTGTTTGTACATAGATCGATCAGTCTTGATTCGTGGTGGGTTAATTTCAAAAAGATGGGCATGCCGGACCTTGGGCCTGGGCCTGTGAATAAGCCTGCGAAAAGAGAAAGTATGGACTTAGGCCGGAGTTAGCATTCCGACGGCCAAGTCAGTAACTTCTTGAGGAAGATATTGTATTTGAATATATGGTGTGTGTAAGATTTTGTATTTTTTTTTCCCTTTTTACTTAGTATTCATATTTATACTAGAAGGGACGGACGTCAAATACTTTTCCAATTCAATTTATCTGTCCAATCATTGTAATAAAATATTACGGACTTCAAATTACCTTCAATGCCATTTAATCCGTCATTTCATTGGTGGCCGCGCCTTTAAAAAGTGGGGGACACGGACGACATTCCTCTGTGCCTGTCAGTAGATTAGACATGCATTAAATACCTCCACGTGCAGTTAGCACTGACTTGGCAGGCTAGCCGAGCGAGATGCCCGACGCGAGAGAGAGCTTTACGCTCTCGCGACTCACTCAGTCTCTTGCCTAGCAAGGCGCCAGCTTTTTGGGCCTTCTTTGCTTTGTGGGCTTTTCGGGGCATTGTAAGTTTAATTGGACCATTTGGGTTGGAATTGACATTGATGATCCTTTGGACTCAACCAGGCCCATTGGACGGGAATATGTCTGATCATTGATAATGCATATCGTATTTTAATTTTGCTGTTCGCAATTAGACGATGCAAATTATATTTTCAGTTTGCATTTGGTGGCGGAGTCCTAGGTAATTTGTTATTTGAAAATTAAATGTTGCAAATTCAGTTCGTTGTTTTGCATCTGCTGGAGTCATAGGCGACAACTGTGGGGCAGTCGCAACTACGGTGTCCGTTGTTTTTTGAGAAACGTTAAATTTGGATGGGAAAAGGTTTGGCAGACAGATTTTGGAGGATTTTCGATTTAATTTGACTATGGATATTTTTATCACAAATTGAATGATGAACATATACAGAAATAGGACTTGTAATATGTTTTTAAACTTTTTATCCTTTATCTTTCATTTTTTAATCTCTCCCTTTATTCGTGCAAGACTTTATATTGAATATGTGTAAATTACAAAAAACCCCTGATGTATGGTCAAATTACAAAAAAAACCCTCTTGTTTGGATAATTACATCTACCCCCTCAACTATGATTTTTTCTTACACCTCCACCCTTATGGTGCCAAATTCAATATAATCATCTAGATTCCGTGAAATGTGCTCTAGTTTGTACTCGTTTTGTGTAAAAATACAGTTTCCGATGCACCCCACAAACTGATATATACAAGCTAAAAATCACATATTATGATCATCTTGCTTCATAATGTAGAGTTTGAATGGGATAAAACGGGTACAAAAGTGATAATATTCCATATAATCTCGAAGATTCCACTAAATTTGAGGAGTTGAGGGGTGGTTGTAATTATCCAACCAATAGGGGTGTTTTTGTAATTTAACCATACCTAGGGGGGTGTTTGTAATTTACCCTATTGAATATTTGTAAACTTATAGGCTTTATTCATAAAATTAAGGCCCACTAGTCCAAAACAAATAGTATGGCCCGTTTAGGTTGAACCGGGTGGGCTGTGGATATCTATATCAAATACACTATTGAGCTGGCAAAAAATCTGATGCCTATAACAGAGAACAAAATAAAATAATAATAATAATAATAATAATAATAATAATAATAATAATAATAATAATAATAATAATAATAATAATAATAATGTTCTTTCTCTGTTAAACAAGTTCCATTAGAATATAGAAGAATTAACGTCGTCATAATCCACTAAATAAAATTTAAAAAAAAATGACATCTGGCAATAAGTACTGCCAGCTCAGCTCCAGCTTGTAATTTTTTTGTGGTGGGGGTAGCTACTAATTTGCTGATTTATTTCTTGAATTATTTTTAGAAATTAAAATTGGATTGAAAATCAAAATCTCGAGAATAGAACAGTGATCCAGTTATATTAAGGAAAAATCATTACTTTTGGAATTTGAAATAAATAAATAAAATAATTGCAAAATTGGAATCCAAATTTCGGAATTCCGTTATAAATGGCATCCAAACAAACACTCAGTGTGTGAACAAAAAGTTGATGAATAAGGAAAAAAGCAAACTTTGTTGAAAAACAAACAGTATGACTGTATGAGTGTTGGAGTCTGACTAGTCAGCAATCACACATGACTCGCACGTGCACAATGGGCTGGACACATCTATTGTACTTGGGCCCACCCCTAATATCTGTCTTCTTAGGGCCCGATACCATACCAAAGGGCCCTAACTTCAATTTTTAGTTTTTCCAATTTTTTATTGGAATTTAGTGTTCCCACTTTATATTATTCATCCGAATCCCGGTCAAAACTCAAAAGACTAATATTGATTACTAAATTAAATTACATGTTAAGGCCCCGTTTGGTTGTCAAGACAAGATGACAGATCTCGGGAAATCCAACAAAAAAACAAATATTTGTTAGTCGACTGGACGAGTTATTGGAATACCAAAAATCAAACGAAATCCAATTATTTAGTCAATTTAATTACCAATACAACAAGACTCTTGTCATGTACTAAATACTAACAAGATGAATTTACACAAACATGTTTTTTGTAATTTATTTGTGGGAATAGATTCTATAATTTTTTTTGGTTTAATGTTATAGGTTATAATCTCCATAAAAAAACAATTAAAACAAAAATAGAAAATAAAAAAAAAATGTGTATAATATGGACATAAATAAAGACAAAGTTCATACAATGAAGACATATGAGTGTCCTTTCATGGGGAACAAACTCACATGCATGCCATCTCCACTAACATTTTTGAACTCCCTTTTTCATAAAGGTAGCTCCAAATTCTCCATTAATCATACTACCCTTCACTTACGTTTGTTCATCACCATAATTAAATAGTTAAATAAACAAATATATTAATTAATGTAATGTATTAATAAACAAATACATCTTCATTTATATATATTAATAATTAATGGTTTTTTTCATCAAGAGCAGAGTATAGAATAAACCCGTCTTTACTTCTTCTTTTTTATTGACTCAGTCGTAAAAAAATGTTGACAACGACGTTCGAACTCAGATCAAATGACATTGCAGTCTCTTTATAAATTATATCTTCTTGATTGATGATTCTTTCATTTAGTTGTTTGTATGTAAATACGAGGGTATATATTAAACAAACTAAATTATGAAGTATAACGAAAATAGTAGAATCAAGAATGGTAATCGTTTTATATAATACCCAAAAAAAGGCACTTGAAAAAACAATGATATATATCTCTTAATGGATATAGATAACCCTTTTTCCCTTTGTGCTATTTACATAATTAAGAGGAAAAAATTAAACCCTTTGAAGAAACATAATTAATTAATCATCTCTTAATTAACTGTATCTGTAATCTCTAATCATGCCAGCAAAGCAGCATGACAACACATCTTCTTACAATGTAGAGCCTTCCTCTCTGTTGCTTCAAGAACCTTCCAAGTTTTCTGCTTGATAATCTCTTCTCACCTGATCCTTCTTTCCCCATTTTCATCTCCATTTTTATTATTTTGCGTGCTTTGGTTGCTAATTAAGTTGAGACAGATGGAAGCAAATGATTGGCTCTGTTGATATATATATATATATATTTGATTTCAAGAATGAGGAGATGAATTATTGGACTGAAAAATGTATATTATGCAAAATTATGTTTGCATGTACTGAAATATATATATTATTTTGTATATCTTAATTAGTTTGATGAGTCTGAAATGAGGGAGCAAATTAAAGGGGTTTTTATAGTGGCCAAAAAGGACTTGTATACTATTATATAGTTTGTGAGTGTCCCATCTTCTTTGTTTGCCACGTCATCTTCTACAGCAACATTAATTCAGGCATCATCGTTCAATTTAGCTGGTCGGCTCCCTCCAGATATTTTTCCATTTTTTTATTATGTTTTATTTTACCCTAATTTCTTGTTCATAATTGTTTTTAATAACTTCAGTTTCTCTCTACAAAACTTCCTGAAAAAAAAAACAATTATTATTTTTTTTTTCAAATTGATTTTATTCAATTTTTATTTTTTTTTTTGTTTAAAAAAAATTAATTAATTAATTATACATATTCAAGAATTTATTTCTTGTACATGTGATTTTAGTGAGAAGCTAAGTGAGTCAAACATTACAGCAGCAGTGATACCTAACGCAAATTTCAGAACAGAGACTCCTCAAAGAGGGACAATCGACCTTAAATTAAATATAATTTTATTTGTGTAAGAAAAAAATTGATTTATTAATCAAGACTTGTTTTGGTAATTAGGGGCAGTGATTAAACATGTTTTGCTTAATTAATTAGTTGATTTGGGCAAATTCATCACTTGTGTCCAAACAGAATTGTTTTCGCAATCCAATGTTTTGTTTTTGTGCTCCTTTAATTTCCCATCACTTATTGCAGCTTTGTTTGGGTCAAAAAGTTGCATTTCTCGTACGTTAAAAATATTATCTCGTATCTGACTTTTTAATATGAATGTGTTTATTTATTTATTATATATATATATATATATAATTAATAATGTATGTAATCTTTTTTGAAAGGAATGAAGATCATGTTTTTTAATTATTATGTATTAATGCCTCAAATTAAATATGTATATGAGAATTAAACCGCCTTTACAAAATGTTACACATAGTTAGTGATTTAATTGGCCCAAAAAAAATATCAGTCTAATTAATATGCCAAAAAAATAATATAAAAATATCTAAGTCTGGGACAAAAGTGAAAGTGCCCATCACTGGTAGGTCAAATCATATGAAGTTAAATAAATAATTTGTTGCACGGATATATAAATAAATAAATAAAATACCTTGATCAAGAGGGGGGGACAATGTAGACTAAAATACACCAAAAAATTACCTGGAATTTCAAACAATGGACCAGGTTTTTTGGCTCAACTGTTTCAATTTGGTTCACTCCTCAAATCTTAAAAAAATAATTGCTAATGTCAGTTAAACCGGGGGACATGCTAGTCACGTGACACTAGCACGTGATGGACATTAGCAATTACCTGGATCTTTCTTTGTGTTCCCATTAACTTGGCTAATTACTTAATTAATTAGTTATAAGTAGGTTCATTAGTTTAAACCCGAAAAGGTCATTACCAGAATCTTTGTTTTGATTCTTACTAGAACAGTTTGGAGTTTGGAGCCCAGAAAAGACAACTTTGGAATCTACAATTCAATGAGTTAGTGTGGGACTTGTTTGTTGACAAATTAAGTAAAGATTATTATGGATTTTAATCATTTTTATTTTATTGATTAACCAAGTTCAGTTAATCAGATTAAATTTGAAATCTTTTTTGGATTTTGGTGTGTGTCGTCTGAGAATTTAAGAATTTTGATTTTGTTGTCTGATTATGTCTATCATACTCTGGGCTGAATGCCTGTTCGAAATTCTGGGAGGCAAGAACTTCCATCTTCATTAATGACAGCTTAATTGTATTAATTATGCACCCGATAATAGGATTGTTAAACGAGCAAATGTGTTCGTTTTGGGCCCAACTGAATTATTTGGTATTCGGTCCATTAATCTTAATTCTCTTTAGGCGGCCCAACTATTCAGAAGTCAACACTTAAGTCCATTCACATATGGTTAAACCTCTGGAAGACTCTAAATTCTTGATCTTGGCCGTTGATTCTCACCGTTAGATTTAAATTGTCTACTCCAGTTACTCTACCTCTACCTTTTCTCAAATTCTAGTCTCTCTCTCTCTCTCTCTCTCTCGGGTCAAACCTTTGAAGACTGTAGATTTTTTTTTTTTATCTTGGCCGCTGATTTTCGGCATTTGACCCTAATTGTCTACTCTCTCTCATCTCTTCGTACCTCTTTGATTAAATGTTAATAAGCATTTTCTGGCAACACAACCGTTTAACTGTGACGATGGGTGTCCTATCTTACTCTCTGCTTTACGGATAAATCAACTTTTACATTATATAGTAAGCCCTTACTAATCATATTAAACTAAATGATTTTTTTTATTTACTTTTTTGTATGAATAAAAAAATTAGAAAGGCCATTGAAACTTGGTCTTCGGGCTTGACTGTACATAATTGTATCTTAATTGGGCCTTCCTAGCCCAATAGAAGAAAATGAAAAAAAGTAGTCATAAAACTCGACAGTGGGCTTCTCTAGCCCGATTAAAATAGCACAATTTAACACCGTAAAATAAAAAAACGCCGTTGCCGGGGATCGAACCCGGGTCACCCGCGTGACAGGCGGGAATACTTACCACTATACTACAACGACTTGATGTTGGGATTGTAAAGTTTTAATTAATTACATTAATATAACTAAAATAGGCCGACTAAAATTATTAAATCGCCGTTGCCGGGGATCGAACCCGGGTCACCCGCGTGACAGGCGGGAATACTTACCACTATACTACAACGACTGATTGATTATACAATAAAGTTTGTCTTTTTTGATTAAATAAATGATTTATCCATTACCTTATAGTGGACTTGGTCATAACTCATGAGTTGCGCTTATTATTTTGTACCAATGAGCTTATTATTGTATGTAAAGTATTTTACTTGATACAATCAATTATTGACCAAGTCCAACAATAGTTATTTATACCTGCTCACATCATTTGGTGATTTAGTGACAAAATACTATTACTTTTGGTCATTTTAGATTGATTTTCAAGAATTATAATTTATAGCCCTAGTCATTTTAATATTTTTCAACAAATGATGAAGAGCTATATATTTACTATTAGAAGGTTGTCGGACAATTTATGACGTACCATTACCTTAATAATTCTTCTTCGATATACCTCATTGAAATCAAACAATAAGAAAACTCGGGCTGCAGGTATGCTTTCATTTAATTTTCCCTTTTTTCCCCCAAATAATTCATTAAAATAACTCAAATTGCCAAAATAAAATTAATAAGCTAAACCAAAATCTATAATCTATATAGTCAAATTTGTAAGGCACAGAGGAATAAAATTGGAATTATTATTATTGATTTATTTCAATTTCCGGGTGGTTTCGTATTTTAATTTTTCATTATTTATTTATAATTTATATCCAGGAAAGTCAAAAGTGTGAAAGTCAATGACCAAGAACACTATCTGACCACTCATCGGTCTGGTTCTTCTCTCTTCATTAATCCAATTAATCGCATTTACACATCAAACGAAAATGGGTAGTCAAATCAGCCGTATTAGCAGAAGCAGCAGCACCATCCGCCGCCGTCCCCCGTCGTCGGAGCCTCCCTCTCGAAGTCTCTCGAACCCCATCTCCAATTCCGCGGCGGCGTCGAAATCGTCGAACGCCGATTTCAGCTCATACGAAGCCGCCTGCCGCGCCGATCCAGATCTACGGAGCTTCGACTCGAGCCTCCAGCTCCGTACGACTCGAGCCATCAACTCAATCGCCGTCGGCCTCGAGGTCCGATCTCTCTCCCTAGATTCTCTCTCCGACGTGACGGAATGCCTGCTCGAGATGAATTACGAAGTAGTCAAAATCATCCTCCAGAACAAAATGGACGTTTGGAAGAACAAGGAGCTGTCCGAACTCGTCGACGACTACTTCGAGAACAGCCTCGCAACCCTAGATTTCTGCACCGCCCTCGACGCGTGCCTCAAACGCGCCGGCCACATCGAGTCCATCATCAACGTAGCCCTAAAAAAGTTCCACGAGGAACATAACTCCGGCGGCGGCGACAAGGACTACTCCAGAACCCTCGACGAATTGAAAAACTTCCAAACAACAGGCGATCCATTCACACACGAATTCTTCAATGTCTTCAATTCCGTCTACTCGAAGCAGCTCTCGATGCTCGAAAAACTGCAGGAGAAGAAACGAAAACTCGATCGAAAAATGGGAAAAGTCTCGGCTTGGAGGAAAGTATCAAATGTCATATTCATAGTCGCCTTCGCGTCCGTCTTGATATGCTCGGTCGTGGCCGCCGCGGTCAGCGCTCCGGCGGTGGTGACAGCGCTGGCGGCAGCCGCCGCGGTCCCGTTAGGGTCGATGGGAAAATGGCTGAACTCGATTTGGAAAAACTGCGAAAGGGATTTAAGAGGGCAGAGAGAGATAATCAGCTCAATGCAGATAGGGAGTTACATTGTGATCAAAGATTTGGACAACATAAGAGTGCTGGTGGATAAGTTTCGGATCGAGATCGAAGCTTTGTTGGCCAATGCCGAGTTCGCGGGCAGTGGGGATGAGGTGGCGGTGGTCGTGGCGGTGGAGGAGATTAAGAAGAAGGTGGATAGTTTCGTGAAGACAATACACGATTTGAGCAAGCATGCGAATAAGTGTACTCAAGAAACGAGGATGGCGAGGACTTTGATCTTGAGGAAGATTATTAATCATCCTAGTGGATCGAATCAGGACATTGGTATGTTTTCGTGATGAACGTGTAAATGAAAAATATTGGTCGGGGTTCGTGCATATTTTTTGACGGACCATTTCCGAGAAATTGAAATGAATATAGATTGATTATTTATGTATGTGATATATAGAGGTTATTATTACCTCTTTGTAGACACTATCTATTTGTTTTAGTTAACATTAATAATTGATTAACTAGTGGTTTCTAAATGGTGAAGTGGCGTATGCAGAGTGACGATAGCAAGTGACGCGTGTCTTTGATAAGGGCAGGGCGGCTGTCGGATTTCGACGTGTCGCCTTCCAAATTATACGAAGAAAGAAAAGGAAAAAATGGACTTGTGATGATATTTGGAGAATTTCGTTTATTTGATTATTGCAGAACTCGTTAATCTTGATTCTTGATGTTTTTTAAAACAGACGATAATAAGAACATGCCAAAGTTTGTCGCGTTCTTGTCGAGGAGAATGCCGGAGAGACAAATTTATACGATGCAAGAACAAGTAACTTTAGGACAACTGATGTTGTTGTGATGATAATGTACACTCGATCTTCAAATGTTGTTTAAGCATTGTTTGTTTCCTCTGCTTCTGCTAAGTTGTTAGTAGTTGAAACAAATAGTTTTCGATAGTCGGAGCAAGACATAAGAACGATCAAATATCGAGGAAGTGCACAACTCTAACTAGAGAATCGAGGTTTTCAGGGTTTTTAATGAAGATATCGTTAAAAATCGACTTTTAAGTTATTCGTTAACGAGTTTGCAAATAAAATTTTAATTCTTAGCTTATTTTGGTAAAAATATTTCAACCATTTTTAGGAGAATAAATAGCGCTTAAACCCCCTGTCACTTGACGTTTTTGCACATGAACCCCTTGTACTTTTAATATAAGCACACGACCTCGTTGTGTTATTCCACTTGACAAATAATTATTCTCATTTGGAAGAAGAAAATTTTGAAAGTAGAAGAGGCTATGTGCTAATATTGAAAATATAAGGGGTTTATATGCAAAAATATTAAACCACAAGGGAGTTGGAGTGCTATTTACCCTTTTTAGAAATTGGATCTTATTAAAATAAGGGTTAATGCCATTTTGCCCACTGAACTTTGACGAGTTTTGCACTTTGCCCCCCAAAGTAAAAATAGTTGCACCATGCCCCCAAACTCTGTTATTTGGAGCACCGATCACGAAATCGGCCATTTTCGGCCAAATCCTCGCCTGAGTTCAGCGCGTGCCATTCAAACGCGTTTTGGCAGGGGTAAAATAGTCAAATCACCTCCCTTCTCTTCTCCACCATGTTTTTGGCAGGGGTGAAACCCGACGCCCTCCTTCGAACAAAATCGAAGAAATTTTGAAATTCCCAATTCCCAATTTTCACTACTCTGATTAAAAAAATGATTGTCTGAATTCTCTCCTGATGAAGAAACTTCTTGAAATCTTTCCTCCATGTTTTCTTACCACACCCCCCATCGATTCCTCAAAGAAATCAAACCTTTATTAGGTCAAGTTCTAACCAAGGGTTTCACCTCTCTGAAAACCAACAAACACAGAAAACCCATCAATTATATCTCTCCAAACATCAAGAAACCCCACACCCAGAAATCATCAACCAAGAAAAATGCTAATAACCCAGAGCCAAAGATTTACTCGAGGGAGAAGATCACAAAAATCTACAACATCCTCAGGTATTCAACCTGGGATTCAGCTCAAGAACAACTGGACAATCTCCCGACAAAATGGGATTCCTACACAGTTACCCAAGTTCTCAAAACCCACCCTCCAATGGAGAAAGCTTGGCTCTTTTTCAACTGGGCATCCACGAGGAAAAAGTTCAAGCACGATCAGTACACTTACACCACAATGTGTGATATTTTCGGCGAAGCGAATCGGATTTCTTCGATGATGTATGTTTTTAGTCGAATGAAGGATGAAAAGGTCAAGGTTGATGTTGTCACCTACACTTCGATTATGCATTGGTTGTCTAACGGCGGCGATTTTGATGGGGCGGTTAGTTTGTGGGAGGAGATGAAGGCGAAGGGGTGCCGCCCCACGGTTGTTTCCTACACGGCTTATATGAAGATTTTGTTCGGTCGGAAGAAAGTTGATGAGGCCGCTGATGTGTACAAGGAGATGCTTGAATCGGGCGTAAAACCTAATTGCTATACTTATACGGTTCTTATGGAGTTTCTTGCTTCGTCCGGTGAGTTTGTGGTTACTTTGTTCGCAGCTTTTTATATGTATGTTTTCGGGCTTGTGCATTGGACTTTGTATGTATTATTTGAATTTAAAAGGTGGTAACATAGAGCAAGAAAACACGAATGGTGGAAATCGGTTCGAAAATTTGTAAAATGATTTGGTTTTCCATTTGATTGATGAATTAGAAATCGGAACAAATCTGTTCGCGATTTGAGGCCATATATTATGAGTTTCGTCTTGTGTACATATGTGTTATAAAAATGTAATCTTTTCTTTCTGTTTGTTGGTATTGACGAAAGCATATTCGATCGTAGATACATATATGCATAGTTGTATTGTATACTACTTTATTTAAGTGCTGTACTCTTCTTCATTCTCATCAGGCAAATTCGACGAAGCTTTGGAGATATTCGACAAAATGCAAGAAGCTAGCGTGCAACCGGATAAAGCCGCATGCAATATTTTGATCGAAATTAGTTGCAAAACAGGGGAAACACGGGCAATGACAAAGATTCTCGAATACATGAAAGATAACTTCTTTGTCCTCCGTTACCCGGTATTTCAAAAAGCACTCGAGGCTTTCAAAATTGCCGGTGAAAGTGATATGCTTCTAAGGCAAGTCAACCGACACTTCTCTGCAGAAGAAAACTCAAACGACGAGCCCGAAAAATATAATCTTGATAATGACTTTGCCTTGGAAAATAGCCTCGTTTTGAATTTATTGAATAAGCGGAGTCTTGTTGGTGTTGACTCTTTGCTTTCGGACATGGCTGAAAAGGGTGTTCGATTAGAAAGTGGGGTTGTCTCAAAAGTTATCGAGGTAAATAGTGCCTCTCAAAGGCAAAACGGTGCTTTATTGGCGTACGAGTATAGTGTAAAATCGGGAATAAATATCGAAAGAACTGCGTATCTTGCATTAATCGGTTTATTCGTTCGAATAAATTCTTTCCCGAAGGTGGTTGAGATTTTCGAGAAAATCGCCATGCAAGGTTTTTCTCTCGGCACACATTTGAACTCTACTTTGATATATCGACTTGGATGTGGCGAAGAAGCTACTTCTGCTGCAAAAGTGTTCGATTTGTTACCGGAAAAGGAGAGGAGTTGTGCTGAGTATACGGCTTTAATCGGTGCTTATTTTTCGTCGGGAAATGCTGACATGGCACTCGAGACATTCGATGTAATGAAAAAGGCGGGTGTTAAGGTTGTTTTGGGGACTTATTGCGTCTTGTTAGCTGGTCTCGAGAAATGTGGAAAGGCGCGTGAGATGGATTATTACAGAAAAGAAAAGAAGAGGCTTGAAAATGGGAGATCTTTTAATGTTTCAATGGAGGAAACTATATGTAATCTTCTGTTTGCTAGATAGATAGATCAAGGGTATTTTAGTCTTTGTTGTTCTGGAATATTTATTAAATAGTTAAGACTTTATTTGATGTTTGGTTAGTTTGATAACTTTGATAATGATAAATTATATTTTGGCAGCCGAACGAGGCCTAAGAGAATATATGAATGATATTCGTGAATATGTAGTCGTATCACAAATAAGGATAATATTTATTGATTTGAGTCACGAATTCGAAATATTATCGACAATATTTGGAGGTATTCGAATGCGAAAACAATGGAGGAGAAGGGCTGAACGTGGTGAAGTGATGCTGCAGAACATGTGTGGTCTGATTGAGGAATCTTTAATATTCTCAGAAATCAGAATATAATAATTGTGCTTGATTGCCAAATTGTGAGCATAATCCAAATACTACAAACAAGGACAAGGGTACGATGATGCTCTCACTAATTTATCGGTCCGAGGAATATCGAATAATAATATTGTCCTAAAGCCAAAAATAATCCGATTTTTGCACTTTTTAATTTGTTGGATTTTGGGAATCTATCCGTGCTCACACTCTCGATCTAAAGTAAAAAACTATACGAAAAAAATTCGGTAATTTAATATATTGCTGAATTAATAAAACTTCACTAGTCAGGTTTAACTGTAAGAAGAAAGGGAACACGTCTGACTACATTATTTATCACACAATTAAATGAAAAGAACGATTTATTCCAAGAAAAATGTAAACAATTGAAGTTCGATTGTTCAATATCCTTGTCAAAGTCGTATGTATATGTGTGTATATATATGATCACGTTAATTTAGTTGCAGCCACCTTTCATTCCCAAACTAATAAAATGTTCAATTTAGTTGGCAAAAAGCATTTTAAAAAGCTAGTTAATTAATTAATTAGTTGAGTGGTTCTTATGTTTATACAAATCCTAATCGGTTCTTAGATAGATACACGCAATTTTCTCTTCATTGAGTGCAAAAGGCATAATTCAATTAAGCATCAATTTTGGCTCTTCACTTTTGATAACACGAGTCTCCAATGAAGGTTCTTAATCTTACTAATTCGGTATAATTAAATACATAAAACAAACAAAGTCCAATAAAATAGTTTAGTTTAATTGATGAAGTTAGAAGAGCGCTAATGTTAATCAACTAATCAAGAAGACAAAATTGATAAAATAATATTGATGTTGTATTAATTTCAGTAATGTGCAAAACTATATAATATATAAAAATTGAATTATTCTCCTAAAAAAGCAAAAAAAAAAAAAAAAAAAAGAAAATGGAATGGAATTATATGGCAATAGGCTGAACCCGGTGTAGGTTCATACAAACACCAATTGAGACTTGGGAAACAGCTAAGTGCTACCCATTTAAAAGTTACCGGGTTCGGGTTCGGGTTCGGGTTCGGGTTCGGGTTCGGGTTTGGGTTTCGGATATGTATCCACCCAAATGTTTATGTGGCGACACGTTCACGTGTAACTTACCAAAACTCCATCCATCTTCCTCCGTCTTTTCCTTTTTTCTCAAATTAAAAAGAATAAAAAATTAATCCAGCCACGTCACATCCACCCACTTGATCCTCTGTGCACCGGACTATTATAGCACATTGACCACATCTCATTTCCAGCCTCTCCACAATTAACACGTGTCAATCATAATTTATTAGAGCCAACAAAGAAAGCGTCCCTAATTAATCAGACGGTGCTTATCCGCTGAGCCACGTCACCCTGATTAAAGAATTCACGAGTCGCGATGTATGTGATTTTTAAACATTTGACCCATTTGTTCCACATTATTGGGCTGTATAAAATGAATTTCTTTCTTATTTATTAAATAAATAAATAATTAAAATATCAGATAATAATAATGACATTATTTTATTCTTTTATTTTGTTGGCTCTTGTGGGTAGAGCTATATATAGACAGCCCTACGCAACAGTTTGAACCAATTCAAAACAAACCCATTTAATTTCCCTTCTCTCTCATTATTTTCTCTCTCTCTCTCTCTCTCTACAAAATCTTCTTACAGTAATTTATACGTTATTTTTTTCTGGCATCAATGGCGTTCAAGCAAACATTAGCTCAACGCGTATTCAGCATGTCGAGAATCAGCACCCCCGCCGTAACCAACTGCCGCGTCTCCTCCCCATGCACCGCCGCCCAATCCAAAGCCCTGAACCATCGCACCACGCCGACCAAACTCGCACCCGACCCCGGAGACGACGGAATATTCCGGCGACACCTCCACCACAACTCGGCGGCCGCGCCGCCGCCGCCCGGGATGCGGTTCCTCCCCACCGGAGAAAAGCTTCTGGAGAAGCTCCGGGAGATGGACATTGCCAGAGACAGGTTCAGGCTCGACAGCCTGACACCGGCGGAGCCGGCGGCGGCGGCGCCGCCGACGGTGGGGAGTCTGACGGTGAAGGACGCTGTGAAAATCCTCAGAATTTCCCAGCTGGAGACGGTGAAGTTGAGGTTGAGGCAGATCGAAAAGGATTGCGTTTCTTATTCAGAGTTCCTGGAAATCTGCGGTCAAGATTGCTCGACCACAGATCAACGGCTAGAATTCGCCAAAATGCTTGACCAATCCGGAACAGTAATTGTTCTTGGCAACATCGTTTTCCTCAAACCCGAAAAGGTAATTTCATAATTTCTGTAATTAAATAAACAAATAATTAATTAATTAATCCGAGATTAAAGAAACTAATTAAACTGTACTTAATTACGTGCAGGTGATAAAAGCCATACAAGCAATAATGCCAGAAACTAATCCAATCAAAATGAAGGAATTTCAAGAAATGGAAAAACAAAAGCAAGCAATTGACGAAAAAGCCAAATTACTCGTACATCGTGAGCTCAATTTCGGATTAGGTTATCTGTGTGTCCAAACAGCAGCATTCATGCGGCTAACGTTCTGGGAACTGTCATGGGATGTAATGGAACCAATCTGCTTCTACGTAACCTCCATGTATTTCATGGGTGCATACGTTTTCTTCCTTCGAACAGCTAAAGAACCTTCGTTCGAAGGGTTTTACCAGAGCCGATTCCACTCGAAACAGAAGCGATTAATCGAGGCCGAAAATTTTGATATTAAAAAGTATAACGAGCTTAAAAAAGCTTGCTATTCTTACTCACCGGCGCATCGAGAAAACGGTGTCGGGTTTAATTCTTCGGTTATTTTATGAAATTATTGTGAGAAATACTAAGACAAGAAGAATGTATTTCTTAATTAAAAACGTGTATTTGTAATAGGTTTGTTATAGAGATGTATTAATCCGCGGCTTTTTGTGACAATAGTATGTAGGGTTCCTGATAATCAATATATTTATGGAATCAAATTATAACATATATTTCAACGTTTTTGTTAATTGTTACATATGAATCATTTTTTGGCGTGTACGCTGAAATAGTTAAATTATTGAGAGAAATGAAGAACGTTGTAAACATGACTAATTATTAAGATTGAAATTAGGTCAGTAAACAACCAAATCAACATTTGAGCTAGTCTGGTCCCACAAGGGATGGCCTAGCGGTTGAAATAAGTGAGTATACGTCAGTTGATCTACGTTCGAATTTTCTTGTCAACAGTCGCTAAGTCAAACTTGTCACAAATAGTTAGTCTAGTGTGGTTTCCGTCTCTTGTGTTGTTTGCAAACTATTATAAAAGATAATAAGTTTATCCAGTCACTAGGCCAAAATGGTCGACTGGCGACGAAAATGTATATTTGGCGACGATTTTTTACTGTCTGCGACGAATTTTTTTCGTCGCCAAATCCTACACAAAACGTCGCCAAACACCCGTCGCAAGGTCTGCGACGAAAAGTCACTTGCGACCAAAATTTTGATATTAAAAAGTATAACGAGCTTAAAAAAGCTTGCTATTCTTACTCACCGGCGCATCGAGAAAACGGTGTCGGGTTTAATTCCTCCGTTATTTTATGAAATTTTATTGCGAATTAATGGAAACGATATATGTTGTATTATTATGGACAAGAAGAAAGTATTTCTTTATTAAAAACGTGTACTTGTAATAGGTTTTGTTATAGAGATGTATTAATCCGCGGCTTTTGTGACAATAGTTTGTAGAGGGTTCTTGATAATTAATATATATGATATCAAATTATTATATATATTTTTTTGATGTTTTTCTTAATTGTTACTTGAATCGTTTTATAGCGTGTACAATTGAAACGAGTTGTAAATTGAAATAGTTCAAATTATTTGGAGAATTGAAGAAATTAAACGTTGTAAACATGACCAATTATTAAGATTGCAATCAGGTCAGCAGACAACAAAATCAATATTTGAACTAGTCTGGTCCCGCACGGGATGATCTAGCAAGCGAGTAGACGTCAGTTGGTCTATATTTGAATCCTCATGCATGACAATGGTCGATAAGTCGAGTTTGTCACACATAATTAGCCAAGTGTGGTTTACGTCTCTCGTAAGATTTGCAAATTATTATAAAAGAGAATAGATTTATCCAGTGCAGCTTTATATTTGGCTCCGTACTACTTCATTAAAAACATTTGAGCTAGTATTTATTGTGTAATGGTTTTCGAAAAAGTTGATTTCAAAGATTAATATTTAATTATTAAGAGAGAAAAAACCCACAAGATATGAGTGGATACTTGTCCAACTATTGATGGTTGGTGAGATTTGTCCTAATGAAAAATATTATTGATGAGTCACTAGGAATAATTAGTGAATGAACATGAATTGTTGAAAGAAATAAAGTGTTTTACAATGATAATAAAAGAATTACATTAGGTTGCAAGTATAGAAAATGATGATTAATTTTTAACAAATTAAGAAATTTACATATTAAGGAAGATTCTCTATTCATTGCCTATTGGATCCGTTTCGAGTCGCCGCATACATTGAACCTGGACAGTGAACTAATAAACCCCGATTATACATTCAATAAATATGATATATATATTTTTTTTTCTTCTATATATACCGATTGCAAATAAGGGTAACTGATGAGGAAAATAATTACTTATCAAAAAAAAATGAGGAAAATAATTAGACGACGTGCTAACTGGTAACGGTGTAATTACCTGGCTGGAATACACTATTATTCACTATTCTTTATTTCAATATATATATATATATATATATATATATATATATATATATATATATATATAAATATATATAACTGGATTTGTTATATTAATGAATGGAGAAAATATTAATCTTATAATGGAAATGGTTCATCAGGTACGACGTACGGATAGGAATTCCATGGATGTAATAATGTACATCAATATAAAGATGAGCATAAACACATTCATAATATTCTACCTACCTTTTGTTTCATTTAATTTATTTATGCATTTGTCATTTATATTTATATTTGCATGTTTCAATTCAATGGGGAGATGTATGTTGATAAGAATGCCACTCCATAACTACATCAGAATATAATTAGTTTTAAAAATATTAAAAAATTAAACCCCTTTAAAATATAATTTAATTATTTCGAGAAAAATCATAATGTTTTTTTTTTAATCACAAAAAAAACAAAAAAAAATGAAAATTTTAGATGTTGCATGGGACGAAGTACATATATATTTTTTTTCTAATTAAATTAAATTGCATAGTATGGTGAATTTTGTTTTTAGCTCTGATTAGGTGCTAAATTAACAATACAGGATAAATAGGTGGTGATTAATTATTAATAATAGATTGTGGAGGATAACTATATATCATGAAGACATGGCACTTAATTGGCAAGATGGCTGCACCTTATTTTTCCTTAACGATATATAATTATAATTGAACGTACAGTCTTTTCTTATCTTCATTTAATTCCAAGATATCGATCAGATATATATTCATTCATAGTATATATAATATAAATATAAATATAAATGTATTAATTGCCGCGTCAACAAGCTATATCAACTCAATTATATGACTCACTGAATCATCTAAAGGCATTTCGATTCTTGAAGATAACAAACACTTGCAATTAAGTTTTTGAGTCTGCTAAGAAATCAATAGTACCATTAGTTCAATGCATTATAGAGTCCGTTTCACGAACGGAAGCTCTTAAAGCAGCAATAGTATAGAACGATTTTATGTTGAATTATGAGAAAACTATAACGAAAGTTCTAACCATGTTAAGAAAAGTGAGGGACGAGATTGATGGTAATGTGAACTTCAACAAGCAACAATTAAATTATATATTGTATGGCTTAATTCCACTTTGCACCCTTGAAATATACCATTTTGGCACTTTGCACCCTCAAAATAAATTAATAGCACTTTGCACCCTCGAAATACAATAAATCATGCATAATGCACCCCAAATGATTTTTTAAAGCTAAAAAATATAAATTTAATATTTGTAGTGATATTTTTTTAGGATGCCAAATGTCAAATATTTTTTTTATTCATCAATCATTTTGAAACTATAAAGTTCAAAAATAAAAATACATTCCATCAACATATTTAAAAATTATATTGTTTTATCAAAATAAAATATTTTACGAAAAAAAATCATTCAGCTATTACGTTATCAAGTTATCTGAAAATTATTTTTTCTTCCAAATATTTTCACCTAATATTTTACAAACAGTGACATAAAAGATCCACAATCGAATAATTTAGTGATAAAAGATTATTTTTTTTATTTTTCTTTTGTAAGATAATGTAGTTTTTTTTTAAATAATCCGGTGTAATTTTTATTTTTTCGCACTTTATCCGCTCGAAATTAGGTTTGAGGTTCAAGAAAACAACAATTTTTTTTTATTTTGTACCCCAAAAAGAAAAACACCAATGAAAAATAAAATTGCCTTTATTATTCAATTGAGGGTGCATTGTGAATGATTTATTGTGTTTTGAGGGTGCAAAGTGCTATTATTATTTTTCGAGGGTGCAAAGTGCCAAAATGGTATATTTCAAGGGTGCAAAGTGGAATTAAGCCATATTGTATTAAGCTTTCATAGATCTATAAAATATATATGTACTAAAATATTTTTATGCGTTATTAATTTATATATTATATGGGGCTTCTTAAATTTTTCGAATGTGTATGATCTTATAAATTTAGCGAATTATTAATTTAGCACGTTGTCCCCGAGTCGGGACCGAGAAAATTTATTATTTAAGCAAGGTTATTCATTTATCGAGGTTCTACTGTACTTCATTAATACATTATAAAATGAATAATCCCTTTCCCACAAAATAACTTATTTCATCTCTCAGACACAAAAAAGATAGAAAATTAGAGAAGCAATAAATATTAGGGAAGAACACGCTTCGCAAATCTTGGAGCGAGCTACTACAAAAGAGAGAAACTTGAACTAAAGTCGGAGTTAGTGCTACAACGGTCAAGTCAGTCGATATCGAAATGTGTTATTTTACATAGGATTCGTAGTTAATTATTAGGAAAATACATTATGCATAATGCATGATTGCATGTATGTTAATGGAGTGAGAGAATATTTTTTTATGTAAATGGGGCCGGCCACTTTCGACAGTCGGAGCAATTCTTAGTAGGGCGTAACATACTGGGCTTGATCCCTAATGGGCCCTTGTGGATTTGTTCTTTCCAGTTAACGGGCCTTCTAATTGATATTTAATACATAGCCCGGCCCGATTTTGAAGACCCGTTTCTAAAAATAGGTCGCTTTGTCAAATGATGTAAACACTGAAAACTGAAAAGCATATTTCCATTGTAGTTGATATTTTCACGTTTTAAATCATTGTCAAGTTGACACTTAATTCTCGTGGTTATATATATACAGTGGGACTTGTCGTCACGTAGTTATATTTATATAATTATTGGAATTTTCATGTGCTTATTTGCATGTTACCAAAAGGTTGCTTTTATAGTGATGGCTGAAAAATACAGAAATTTAGATTATGACCACTGAACGTTGACAAAATATCGAATTTTACCCCTTTTTTTCTGTTTTTTCTAGAAAAGTACTAAAATAATTAACTATTGCCGTCAGATTATAATATCATACCTTGTTGGATTTTTCTCATATATATTAATTGCAAATTTCAAGTACTATAGTTTATTCCTGAACGAATTAATTTCCAGAAAAAAAAAAAAAATAGCTCTTATTTACACTGGTTGAATTTTAATCGTAGATTCACACATAATCACAAAAACACTTATATATATATATATATATATATATATATATATATATATGTATGCTTAGAAGACAATTACTAAATTAAATTTACGGTTCAAATCCGCCTGGTGTGTATCATATTAATCTAACTTCCCAGATTCAGCGCGGTCGACAATTAGTAAGTGGTGAGTGCATCAAATTGAATAAATGATGTAAGAATGTAATGGTAAACTCCTCACTAATCTTTATATTATATAATATTGGTTCTTATATTTGCAGAAACTATCAAAGTAATTAAGATTACATAATTTGTTTTTGCTAATTTCTTCTTCACTGTTATATTTAGTCACTACTGGAAAAGGGCTTGTTAATTCACTGACATTACTATATGTTACATATAATACTGATCATATTATATATATAAAAGATATACATATATATTTATATTTTGTGGCATTAATCTACTACTACTACTAAAATAGAAAAGGGTAAAAAGAAATAAATATGTCAGACCTCAAATATCTCTGTCTTTGACCATTTCTACTAAACGGCCGTCATCGGCGCCACCGCCGCCGCCGCCGCCGCGGGCCTTTACTTTCCGGAGATGCATTTTGACGTAGAAATTGAGCACCAGTAACAGAATTGCCCCGTTCAGGACGGAGTTGAAAACCCACGCGCCAATCCCGTTGCATCCGCCCTTGACGAAATGGAGCAGGAGCACACCGAAATGGCACACCAGATTACAGCTCAGCAGGGCCATCTGGCAATTCACCACGAATGGGAAGCACGCGCTCGGCAGCCCGATCGCCGTCCAGAACCGGTAGCCGTACACGACGGAGTACACGAGCGTCGTCAGAAGGATGGCCAGAACTTGAAACGATTGGGAGAATTCGAGCCAGAGGAACGACATGAATATCATGATCGAGTGGTTGAAGAGCTTGAAGAACGACAGCTTCCGGTACCGGAGGATCGCCACGAACGACCGGAGCGCGTGGAGGAAACGCGACAGGTAGTACACGTACGACCAGAAGAACACGCGCCCGGAGGGGCGCGTGCCGAGCGGGAAGCACAGGAGCCACTGGAACGGGGTGGTGCGGGAGCGGCGCCACAGCCACCGCGAATCTCGGATCTCGGCGGCGGCGGAGAGCACGGTGCCGGCGAAGATGGTGGCGGAGATAAGGGCCATGCAGAGGGAGTGCGCGGCGGGGACGGGGCCCAGCGGGAGGGGGCGGCGGTGGCGGAAGAGGAGGAGGAGGAGGGCGTGGAGGAGGACGGCGGCGGAGATGTAGAGGGCGATGGAGGAGAAGAGGAATGACCACGTGGAGCCCCATGATTGAGCGTGGCTCCATCGGAATCCGACGATAGATGGGTGCTCCGAGAGGTAATACCTCAAGCTGTTAAACGGCGTCATCTCTCGCCGGACTAGAAAGGCAATCGCCCCTCAATTCTCTCTCTAGCTTTCTCTCTCTTCAATTTTTTATTTTATTTTATTTAAAAATAAAATAAAAAATCAATCGGTATTTTCTGAGATTGACGCGGAGCGGATGAGAAGGTGAAAGGAAAATAATCTTCACCCCAAGAAATTCAAAGGGTGACAATTGACAAACACTTGGCCAAAAAAAAATCTTCCTTATTTTTATTTCTATTTTTAATTTCAATAAAAAAAAATTATTTTCTTTTTTCTAAATCAAATCTAAATTCTGAAGCAGTGTATCAGAATAATTGGGGAAAACCATATATAGAAAAGAATTTTCAATTTTGAGTGAGTGAGTGAGTAGACGATGAGCGGTGAATAAGTGATTACGTGGAGCAATCTGATTGGATTAGTGATTTCATTACTTTTTTTAATTTGTCGTGACTAATGTTGTTACCGTCATATACCTTTATTTGGCCCCTACCCAGTACAATCAATCTTGAAAATAAATGTCAGCCACAACCCTATAATTTTGTAGCTTCTTTATTTTTCAATTTGGTTTGGTCTTTTAAACTTGATTTTGTACTTTTGGAACTAAATTAAATCAAATTAAATATATCATAAACATATAATATAATAATAATGTAATGTTGATGCAACCAAAATCTTATAATAAAATTGATGTCATGATTTTAAACAGGTGGTGAAAAACATAACAAACTGAGAATAATTAGGACGAATATTATTATCACCCATACTTTTGCATCAGCGTTTTATGGCAAATATTTCAAAACAAAATAATTTCACCCCACTTTTCAATATTAGGTTCTATTTAACCCAAATATTACAAGTAACAATACTTTCAGGCAAGAGTCGTGCATGCTTTAAATTATTAGGCACGTCTCTGCGGTTGGAAGAAAATATTCAATTCTCAATTTTTTTATTTATTTTTGTTGTGAATTTTACATATCAAAAAATACATAATTAAAAAGTTCAATTGAATAAATGAATGCAACACCGTTTCTCACGAACATAAATTTCAGAGCGTCACACTGTACAAGAACTGCCCGGGGTTAGTTTCTAGGTATAGATAAGTTCAATTTATTTAATCACGATAAATTAATACAGTCTAATTTTTTATTAATTTAATAAAAATATTAAATAATAGAACGAATTATTTTTTAATACATTTTTATCGAAGTGAAAATTGGGAAAATTATTATTTACGTGAGATTGTTTATTTATCGATGTTCTACTATATATTGTTGAACGTAAGAAATAGCTCTCGAAATTTCATCATTTATAATTATTATTATATGACACTAGCACGGGATATTATTTTAAAAGTGAAAAAAATAATCAACTTAATACATAATAAGAAAATATCGTACACTAACATAGTCAATAACATTAGTTTTTTCTTTTTTAAATATTACATATTAAGATTTATAATTCATATATATAGATTAAGATTTAAAAAATTGTATTTCTATCTTTCTCCCTTAAGATTTGAGATATATTGATAAAAATCGGAGATTGATAATGGTTACAAATTATAGTTAAAAATTAGTAGTTAAAAATAAATAATTACAAAAATACCATTAGGGTATAAAAGATACTCTACTTGTTGTTGCATCAATTAAATCAGTTTTGCTAGTAGAGATTAATTTAATAAATAAATTAAAGAAGGTTAGATACGGGCGCAATTTTGAAGTAATAAATAAAGTGGTAAAATTAATTTATTTTTCGAAATATACAGAAAAGGCATGGAACTACTGTAAATCAACATTTCCAACGAAAAAAAGGTGAATATGTGCCCCATTATTATCGACATAAATATTAAATACAGCCAGACAAATTAAATAATTGTAAAATAAATAAAAGCCATAATTTATTTTCAACAATAAAGTGCAAAAGACACGGATTTTTGGTGCCCCTACACACCTTCATTAAATATCTTTGTGCAACTTCATCTCATTCACACACTAACACACACAGCATGCAGTATCTACTATAAGCTATATATATGCGTGTTTCTTGGTATTCCAATTTTGACCACAACTATTTCATGCTCTATTCCAATTTTGACCATAAATAATTCCATGCCTAATCGAGTGAAACAATTATATTCGTGTTTCTTTACGTAAATGAATGATAATTGCATTGGATTGGAACCCCAAAATTGAAACTTTCATATTTCATGAAAGGATATATATATATATATATATAACGGTTTTTCCAAGAATGGCACCATTCGTAACAAACATGAATTTCAGTGCCAAGAATTGACTTTTAATAGATCGGATATTGGACGGTGACGATTAAATGTCACGGCCCAGTCACTGTAGCTATATTGTTTTCAAAATTCAATATATTGCAAATTTATATATTTTTTTAACTTTATTTAAAATGGGCCCAGAATCCAGATCCGTCGGCCCATGGCCGAACCCTGCCCAGCCTTGTATAAGCCCACAAAGCTTTGTTTTTTATCCGATTTGGAATTGGCTATTTTGCCCCCTAAAATGGTTACTATTTTTGCTCACAAATCGTAGCATGGGTCGGAGTTCTTGGAGGTGAACAAGCTTCTCGATTTGGTTGCCGCCTCCGTCAAATTGCGAATTTCGATGTGGCTTTGAAGTTCGGGGAGAAATTTTATACTACTTCTTTGGTCGGTCGAAATTCTTCTATAGAGTATCTTTAGTTTCCAAAGGAAGCCCCGGTACACATATTCCATCTGCGGGAGAAGCCATCCTCCATGCTCTTCTTTCGGCGAGAGACAAAGGTTATTAATGATCGTCTTCATTTTGCAAGTTTATTTCCTTCTTGCTCTTACGCTGGCTCACTCTCTTACTTCATTCATTGTTTCTAACTGCTTGAAAGGCTTTTCCCTTCCACCGTTTTTCGCCATGTGTGCCTAATTGATTTCGTATTCCCCTACAAAAATTAAAAAAAAAAAAAAATGACCCAAGCTATTATAATTACTCAAAAATAATTGGTTTCTAAAGATTTTTTTTTTTGAATATTGTAAAGAATTGCGATATTAAACAAAAGTGTTCCAATATTTGGAGCATGACCCAATCGAAGTATTTATTAAGCCCACTTATTAGCCCAAAAAACAAATGTTTGACTTTTAGCTACGCGACCCGTTCAAGATTTTCGAACAAGAAGTGGAAATTTCTAGAAGTCAATAATCCTTTTTGCAGAGATATTTCTCTTTTGGCGTTCATGATTCAATTCCTTCCCACACTCAATTTGTTGCCTGATCACTAAAAAGTAAAAAGGTGAGTATTTTTGTTTTTCCCTCTTTTGTTTCATTCTGTTGAATTCATATGTCGTTTTGTTCCGTGTTTAATGGTTATATGTTAGATTTACTTTTCGGCAATTTACGAATCATATCCTTGAAATTACATCCACAAATTTAGGGTTACTGTGATCTAAAATTGCAGGAATTCCTGGAAAAAAGAGGCTGTTGTTGGAATTTCTTCCTGTATTAGCGATTCACATTGTTAGGGTTTCCAATAATCTGAGATTGGGGATTAATGTTCGTATAATCATTTCAAAATATCAAATCCTTTTCTGTTTTGCACACACGACTGCCATTTATTGAATGCCAGCCCTTTGCTTTGGGATGATCCGATTATCAGATATTTATTTTCGTTTTTTCCGATCTCGCCGTAACTAATGATTCTTCGAAATTGAAAAACATAGCTTGTGTAGGAATTAATGTTTTCGATTCGGTGTTTCTTGCTCTGTCAACCTAATCGATCTTTCGATTTTTCAGTTCATTTCGACAGATATGTCAGACTCTCATGATCCAATCTCCGCTGCACACCAAAGCTCATCTTCCTCAACGGGAAATGCAAACGAAGCTGGCGATTTCGAGTGCAACATTTGTATCGATTTAGCACAGGACCCCGTGATTACACTCTGCGGGCATCTCTACTGTTGGCCATGCCTATACAGATGGCTAAGAGTTCACTCTCAGTGTCAAGAATGCCCTGTTTGTAAAGCCCTAATAGACGAGGAAAAACTGATCCCTTTATACGGCAGAGGCAAAACCCCAACCGACCCAAGATCCAAACCTGTTCCAGGTGTTGAAATACCTAATCGGCCAGCTGGACAAAGACCCGACACGGCCCCACCTCCACTTTCAGACAACAACTTTTCGAACGTTATGTTAGGTCTCATGGGTGGATTCTTGCCTTTTGCGTCCGCGAGTTTTACTAACTTTGGTATGTCTGCTGGCTTCGGAGGGATGTTTTCTCCGTTTTTCGGAGTTCAGTTTCATGGATTCTCGAGTGGTGGTGGGCATGGTGGGCCCTCTTCGGGCTATCATTATGGATATGGTGGAGCCCGGCCCAATAGGGAGGCTAGTCGAGCTGCTCAGACGGATGATGAGAATTTGAAGAAGATTCTTTGCGTGGTTATTGTTTTCGTGCTTTTTGCTTTTCTAACAATGTGAGTGCATTTTTTCCCGCTTCTGCTAAATTTGGTGTTAAGGCATTCGAATTCTTTGTTGTTGTTTTTGTTTTTGGGTCCAAGTTATGTGGTCTTAGTGATGATATGTGTGTGTGTGTGTGTGCGTGTGTGCGCGTGCCTTTTATTTTAGGATGCTCTGTAAATTCCTTTTACAAGATGAATAGGTGCCGTTTGGACGAACAAATTGGTTCGTAATTTCGATCAATTCTTTTTCCGACTATTTCTATGTACATGATTTTTTTCTTGCTTCCACCGCTGATTGATAACGTGATCTTTACATCGATTGTTCTCGGATTTTCGGTAGTTTTGAGTCTGCTTTTACTTTTGGTGGACGACTTTTCCGAGGGATCTCGGTCTATATTCGTTAGCTCAACATACCATGTTCTCAATGATGTTTTATTACATTGTTTTAAGGTATTGTGTGGTGAGAGTCAGCATCAGAAAGTGGAATAATGAATTATTTGGTATTTGTTTTCTTTGAGCCCACCAGAAATTGAAATCAGACCACAACAGAGAAACACAAAACTTTGTGGGAAAATTATTGTTTGTACTTATTATTGCAATATTGCATTGTCAATTTGGAGATATATATTTGTTATGGGGTCATATGTTTTGGGGGGGAAAATAATAAAAATGAAAAATAATTCGAATTTATTTATTTATTATTTGTTATTTTTGGGGGCACTATTTTTGTATGGATGAGCATGTGGAGAACATGGATATGTTAGTTGTGGATGATGACGTGTACTTTATATGTGAGTGTGTTATATTCTCCACCTTTTTTTAGTTATGAAGACACAATTTTATGGACTTATCATGTGAGATTGCACATGCTTAATTATTGGAGAAATAAATCAATTCAATCATGCATTTATTGGCTTTTACTTCTTGCATAGGGATAAAAAAAACAACAATTTTTTTTTTAAAACTTTTGATTTATGTATATTTTGTTATTTATGATTATTGCAAGTATTCCCCTTCTTTTTTTCTTTTTTTTTTTTTAAATTACGAGCGTCCCAAAATAAGATTAAATAACTTTCAGATTCATGTGTTGTTATGATTACGTCCCTATGGAGTTATGAGTTACGGAATTTTAAAGATTCGAAGAAATACTCGTTTAATGAAACGGTAATTTAGACAATTGATTCATTTCGTTAGAGTTTGTAACACACTGTTAGTTTTAATCGAAACCAATTAGATATTGGAAGACGACATCTATATTTTTATAAATGAAGATAGTTTATATGTAGCTGTAAGTTATACGAAGCAAAAGTTAACTCAAATCTGAAATCAACATATATAATATAATTTTGATTAATCATAACACATTATTACAGAAAATATTTAAAACCATTTGCTGGCATGGATCGATCTGCATGTTATTCTTTTGTACCCTCATGCAATTAATTAATTAATTAATTACAAGAAGCATTAATATTGCCAATAAGTCGTGTAATATCCCTAGTTGTTCAGACAATACATCAACAACCTTAAAAATAGTAGCTTAAGCCCACCTGTTAAATCAAATCGATCCTTCGAAAGGATAAAAGGAAAATAAGATTTATTTATTTATTTATTTATTTATTTATATAATACTTTAGCCACTTTAATTTAAATTTTCTTGCTGAAAAAACCGACCCTTCATCAGCAATGACTGGCCCACGACCATGACTCACCCATCTGTGCATTGAAAGCCTTTGAAAAAAGATGATTATTTATTAATTATAATTAATAATTTAATATTGAGTTACAAGTATTTAATGTTACGTATAAGAAGTTGGCGTAGATTGTGGATCAAATGGATGGGGAAAAAATCTGGGATTTTCAAAAAGTTATTATTTATTTAATTTGTGAGCAGTCAATTAGGTCTTCGTACATTAAATGTTTGTACAGAATATCAGGAATAGTAGTATTATTTTTTTTTTTTTTTTTTTTTTTTGGTAATGCAGGAACCCGCAGCCAACCATATAGGTGCACTGGGTAAACCTACACTCTCGTATAATAGCTTGCAAACCATACGAGAGATGTAAACCACACTAGGCTAACAATGGGAATAGTAGTATTAGATTTATATATATATATATATATATATATATATATATATATATATATATATATATATATATATATATACATGCTTAGATTTTGCAGCAACCTAGCTTCTAAGCTAAGTCGGTGGGGGTGATCTGCATTTCTGTTCAAGACTTTATTTTTTATTTTATTTTTGTATTTATATATTTATTATAAATGATGGAAACTGAAATGCTGATATTGCTGCTCATATTATATATATAAAAAGAAAACCCTTATTTTGGCACTGACGAGTACAAGAATTTAATTTATTACAGAGTGCTCTTACCTGTTTCGGTGTTCGGGGGTAGTTTCCTCGAAAGAAAATTTAGGGTTTTTTATGCATAAATTATGAAAAAACAGAAAAGAAAAATAAAAAGATTATTTTTGCATTCATTTGAATTTTGGGTGAGCTAAATAATAAAAATTGAGTGGATTAAATAAAATTATATGTATAATATAATGGAGTAATTTATCATTGAAAGATGGTTCGAGTACACCCTAGCATAGACTGGACTCGCCGCGATAACATTTTAATTTGTTAATTATGAAATCTTAATAAATCGTGTGATTTATTAACGTTGATAGACCACTATAATTAATTAATTACCTTATTTTTAAAAGTTGTATTAGATAATTAGTACTTTGACATTGGATTCTTAAGCTTAATCAATCCTTTTCTTTTTATATACATATACGGGAAGTGTAGCTACATATTTGTATTGGATAAATTCCATTTTTCGTGCAATCTCATAAATATCATACGAGAGATGTAAACCATAATCGGACTCCATTTGTTAAATGGCACATTTATAGTGATTTATTCAACAAAGAAAAAGGAAAACAGAAATTAATTAAGTGTCGGGCGAATTGAAAGCTTAGTGTAAAAGATAGAGAGAAGGTGAGCCGTCGATGGCGCAACCAACGACTCTTTAGAACCGTTGATCAAAGATTAAATCTTCTACGGCCACGATTAGTATCTGCCGTCAGATATAAAAAACATATACGGCCACGATTCGTCGCTTTATAAGATGGTGAAAAGTCATGCTAGTGGCTCCAAGAACTCCTCATTTAAAACCTTCTTCATTTATTACTCTCAACATACATCAATATTTTAGAGAGAGAAAGAAGATTGTTAGAGAGAGAAACATCTATTTCTAGATATATCTTCCTTTCTTTTTCTTTTCTTTTTCAAATTTTAATTTTTATGAAAAATTTGGTGCAATTTTTCTTTAATTTGAGCCAAAGCTATGCCACCAGGTGTTGCTTTTTCCACAATAATCTTGATTGTGTTGGTTTCAATTATTACAGTTAGAAATGTGTCTTCACTTCATTTCAGAGAAGCCCCAAAGTTTTATAATTCCCCAAATTGCCCTTCCATTGCTCCGCCACTATCCGCCGCCGCCGCCGCCGCCGACACATTATCCAACATTTGTTTCAACAGCGAAGAAGCAGTTCATGTAGCGATGACCCTCGACGCCGCCTACCTCCGTGGCTCACTGGCGGCGGTTCTCTCCGTCCTCCAGCACTCCTCCTGCCCGGAAAACATCGTCTTCCACTTCGCCGCCTCCTCCGTCGCCGACACCGCCGTGCTCAGCCGCACCATTTCGAGGTCGTTCCCGTATCTCCAGTTCAGGATGTACCCGTTCGACGTGTCCGCCGCCGCCGGCCTGATATCGACCTCCATACGGGCGGCGCTGGACTGCCCACTCAACTACGCCCGCAACTACCTCGCCGATCTCCTGCCGGCATGCATCCGGAAGGTGGTCTACCTGGACTCCGACCTCGTCCTCGTCGACGACATCGCGAAACTCGCCGCCACGCCGCTCCCGAACGGGGCCGTGCTGGCGGCGCCGGAGTACTGCAACGCCAACTTCACCACCTACTTCACGCCGACGTTCTGGTCCAGCCCTTCTCTCTCTCTAACCTTCGCCAACAGAAAACCCTGCTACTTCAACACCGGAGTTATGGTGATCGATCTCCAGAGATGGAGGGCCGGTGATTACACCACCAAGATTGTCGAGTGGATGGAGCTTCAGAAGAGGATGAGGATTTACGAGCTGGGTTCTTTGCCGCCATTCTTGCTCGTCTTTGCCGGAAACATAGCTCCGGTTGATCACCGGTGGAACCAGCACGGACTCGGTGGCGATAACTTCCGAGGACTCTGCCGTGATTTGCACCCCGGTCCGGTGAGCCTGTTGCACTGGAGCGGGAAAGGGAAGCCATGGGCCCGGCTCGACTCGAACCGGCCCTGCCCGCTCGATGCTTTGTGGGCCCCTTATGATTTGTTACGGACGTCATATTTTCTTGAATCTTAAGGTATATAATACTCGATAATCTCAATTAAATAATAGTTTATTTTGGCCCGACTCTCGATGATATTCTCGATAATTTAATAATTCGCTAAATTAATAGAATTTTCCTGGTTCGGTATTATTTTTGATAGGTTATATATATATATGAATTCAATTTTGCAACCCAAATTATTTTCTTTTTTTGTTAGTTTTATTATTTTTTCTTTTCCCTCAAACACATAACTGAATGCTTATTACGTATTTAATTTAATATAATAAATTCTATTTAATTTTTTTAATCAGATATTTAAATTGATTTTTTTTCAGGATTTGAGGAATATTATAAAATTAGATGAAGAAGACATGCACAAGAGAGAGAAGAGATTTTCTGAAGGTGGAGATCCTACTCTCTTGTGTGAAGAAATACTATATATATATATATATATATATGTTATTAGTGGTTGAATATATATGATTAGAGGTGAGTAAGAAATTGTCTGTACATTAAATAGTTATAGATAAATTTTACAATCTTATTCCTCATATATATCAGTATATCTGAGAAAGATAATATAATTAATAATAATTACTAAAATAGACAATGAATATATTGGTACAAGCTACTTTCTTCAGTTGTTGTCTCTACCTTAAATTTGTCGACTTCATGTACTTTTGCAGTTAATCATTACCAGTAGATTTAGTAGCACAAAATATGTATGTATCAACGTATGTATGTATTCGTTATTATTATTTATCAATACAAAAAATAATAATCTTGTGCATGCGAAAATAAAGGCTCAAGATCAAATTAAACTATTCAATACTCGTGATTCGATATTGAACAAAACTTGAACACGTATTTTCGTTTTACTTAAGAAGTTCAGCTCGAACTCGAGTTCGATTAGGGGTGTAATTGAACTTCATACCATGGGTGTAAAATAAATCAAATTAATTGAATTGAATAATGTGATTTGTGTGATCTACTTTAATTAAGCATGATGTTTGCCAGCATTTTCTTTTTAATGTTGACCTAATTATAATTAATCATCCCTTTTTTCACGCTAGCCAATCTTATTCATGGGCCATGCCCAAGGCTAAATCAACCCCTCTTTCATGGTACCTATTTTTTTTTTTTTTTTTCATATTTTCTAATTACCGTTTTCCATTAATTAGTCTTTTTTATTTAGTCAAAATACATAAATACACTCATTTATGTTGGTCTTTTAGATTAATGATTACAAAAAAAAAAAAAAAGTAAAATCTTAGAGCAATATTTAGAAAGCCACGTGTCAAGAAAAAGATGGAAAAGAGAGAGAATATTATATTATATGCATGTGCAATTTTATTATACAACAAAAACGAATTAAATTATTGGAAGCCCTCTAATTGATGAAAATGAAAAGAAGAAAAATGTTAGGGTAAACAAAAAGAAGAGTGTCGGTGAGTTGAGTTGGCAAATGGCACAACTCGTAAATCCGGTGGGGACCACAACACTATTTCCTTCGTTCACACGTATCTCTTGGTCTCACCGTGGGCCCCCCCCAAATTGACCATTACCCACAAATTAGCTTATTTATTTATAGGCTATAGCTAATTTAATTTATAGCTATAAATATAAAATATAAAATATAAATATATATCCAATTTAATTTAAAGAGGAAATTAAGGAAGTAAAATATTAGATGTACATGGGCATCAAGTTGGGCCCTTTGCCTCTGATTGGCCAGAGCTTGTTGGACTGAATTAAATATTTTATTGGACTGAAAAATAAAATGTATGACTACAACGAATACTCAAAAAGTACACACACTCACTGGGGATTTAAATTACAAAAAAGACCAATGGTTTCGTTTAAATTACAAAAGAGACCATATTTAAATATATGGTTTCATTTTTTTTCTTCATGTTCTTTCAGGCTGCTGCAATTTTCCTTCCGAGGGTATCTGTAGTACACATACTGTAGTATTATCTGTTGTCACTAATTAAGGTTGTTCAATTTTTTTTTTTTTTTGTCATAGATTAAATTATAACTTAAACCCAAATTAAATTATTAAAAAAGAAAAGGATACGAATAAGTCGAGCAATACGCAGACGACAGCGTCCAGCAGCCACGGCATATTGGCTTTAATTTTATTCCAGGCTGTTGATCTCACAAGAATGCTGCATCAATTCGACAAATCATTTATTTAAAAGAAAGTTTGAAAATAAATAAATTAAATCAGATGAACTTTTTTTTTTTCAGACGAGAAAAATGTACCTGGCGACGTAAGTAGCATTAGCAAGTAGTGCAAATATAAACATGAGAGGATTCAATCCCTGTGCACAATTCATATTTCAAATGTCAACTTAAGTTAAATTAAACAATCTTATAGTTACTGACATTGATAATTAAATTACCTCGACGCCGCCTCTTTTAATCTGGTCATCGAAAAAAAAATAAAAAATTAAGACATCAACCAGATAAATAAAAAAAGTTTAATGTGTAAAAACAAAATAATTAGAGTAGTTAATTACATTTAACCATATTTGAGGTAATCTTCCACCCATGTAAATAGCAGCCATCATCCAACCCAACCACTGACCGTAAACACTTTCCGATCCATGTTCCTTAAATTCAAACATGTCGATAATATTAACTAAAACAAATGAAAAAATCAACAAAATAATTCGTTTATTTCGTTAATACAATGTATTCATCTTACCTGCAATAATTTCCTCCCAGTTAATCCAATGTACACTTGCACCAAAGCCCTGCTTTGACGAGGCATATTCATCGATGTAGCTAAAAACGCTCCATAACCCACCTGCGAATCGAATTGAAACGTACAAACAAGCAATTAATTATTAGAGATTAAGATTAACTAATTCGATATTACTAATTCGTGTTAACCCCTAATCAAAGTTTTTAACTTCATGACATAACAACCAAATTTTAATATTCCACTGGAAAAAGTAGAACAACTAATCGACAAACACTACACATTATGAACAAGTGTCCACAAACATCCATTTTTTTTTAATTTATTAAATTCAGAACTTATCCTAGTATATTAACATTTAGCTGCACTAAATTACAAAAAAAAAATAAAAAAAATTCACCGATTTTGGAATTGGTTTAGGTCTGGAGATACTATTCCTAGGTGGAATAGGATTAGATTCATCATCAGAAGAAGAATTGTTGTCGAGTCCGATTGCAGAAGGACCACTTTTTACGGGCCAAAGATAAGACCGCATCGGTGGAGTTGTGCTACCAGCCATTGATCTTGCTGACCTGCAATAATAACAATTTTTGTTTGTGGCCATGCCATATAATAATTATTACCACAAAAAAAAAAAAAAAGACAGCATTATGAAACATAGGATAATACGAAAAAAAATAAAAAAAAATGATCGATTATCGATTATCGACGCATGTACGTGTAATAGTAGGCTTCTCTTGTAGATGTTGCTCTTTGTGCTCCATTTGGTATTGCAATTGCAGAATCTATTGGGTTTTGTGGTCTCATTAAAGGCTTTTTCATGTCTTCAACCTTAATAAAACATCATATATACGATTTTTTTTTAAGACATTGTATTTTGAATTCATCATATATACAACGATTAATGTAGGATAAAATAATAATAAATTCACATATATACCTCTTGATTGGAGTGTTTGTGGTGGATGTTTCGCCATTTGTTGCGAAAATAATCGTAGTATATGCTCTGTATAACTAGAACTACTGTGGATGTTGTGTATAGCTGCTCCAATTGGAAACAAAATTAATTCAATTTCAATTAATTAAATACCAATTTTTTTATTTTTTTTTTGTTACACATACACATAAATGAAATTCTTCATACATGAATACAATTAATTATACAAGAGAAAAATGAAAGAATGAATATCTTACCACAGCTGTGTATAACTGAGTCGGCAACTGCACCACCCAAAAAAAAAAAAAACATAATACAAAACAAATGCATAAAAAAATTAGAAAAAATAAAATAAAATAAATAAATATAAAGATCACATTTTTATGTCACCTAATTTTAATTAATTATTTGCAGTAGCAAGTTAACGAGAAAACAGGGTAAGAATAGGGACTCACAGTTGCAGGTTCAAGAAGACAACCCACTAAATTGAATATGTCACTGCCAAAAACAATAAAAAAAATACTAATATTAAATAATATAATGGAGAGAGAGAGAGAGAGAGAGAGAGAGAGAGAGAGAGAGAGAGAGAGAGAGAGAGAGAGAGAGTTTGGTTGATGTTTAGCAACGAACTTACCCGGCAATCCAAGTGAGGAGGAAGGCGAGGGAAATTCCGTGGCCGGATTTAGTACGGAAATTAGTGACGATTTGAGGGATTTCAGCGACACCCCAACAAACGAGGCTTATCAGTCCAAAAGCGAAGGAGAATTCATCTCTCGTGTTACATAGGCAGTCTTTGAAATACTTCTCTGCCCAATTGATGCATGCTTTCCTCTCTTTTGCGCAGTAAGACAACGAATTTCCCGCTCCATATTTTTTCATCTCTCTCTCTCTCTCTCTCTCTCTCTCTCTCTCTCTCTCTATCTCTCTCTCTCTCTTACTGTGTGTGTGTGTGTGTGTGTGTGTGTGGAATGAATAGGATATGGAAATGTGGGGAGGTGCAGTAGGACAAAGGGGATTTATATGTTGGTTGGAGTTTGTTTGTGTATCATGTATATATTTCTATCTTGTTTTCTGGTTCTTATCTCTGTTATAATATATGATATTAAATAAATATGTAAAAAGGGAATGTATATAATGATTTGTTTAGTATTTTGAGGAAATAAGGCAAAAAGTTGTTTAGTGACGGGGTCCATGGTTTTATGTTGCATGTGTGGCGAACATATTTCACCACTAATTATATATATATTATATATAATATTTATATGTATAGTTGTACATGTAAATGTATGAGTGTGATTTTATAAATATTAGATTTATCCCAAGATCATCGGGTTACAAAACACAAATTTGATTGAGTCATATTAGATTGGTTGAGTTTTGCTTCCTTATAGGTTTAGTTTTTAATTAGTTTATTTGGAAGCATTATTATATTTTAACAAATATTAAAATTTATGTATAGGGGAACTTCAATTTCATAATGTTTCGTGTTTTGAATAGTTTTGTGTCGATACTCGAGGACACCTGCCATTTTCCAATTTTTTTAAAATATGTTTGCATAGCAAAATTTCAAATATTTTTAATGTTTATCTAAATAGTACATGGTTTACTGATGGATTGCAAATATATAAAATGAATTTATTTACAAACAAAAACTTCAATACGTTCATATAGCAATTTCATCTAAGCTCCCGTATTCTCATTTTTTGGACATGTTGTTTTCCCGTATCTATTTTTTACTTGAATAGGTGGTGTGGGTATTAAAAGCAAGGACAAAATAAATAAATAAATATACAAATTTGAGAAGGTGTAAAGAGAAAGGTGTCAAAGCGGCGACGGTGCGCTGCATGCAGGTGGGGACACGTGTCAGAATGAATGTCGCAGCTTTCGACATCTCTATCACCACCTTATACAAATGGTGAATTTCATCATATTATTAATACTTATCTTCTTACATAATTTTATTATTGAAATCACCCTTTGTCATAAATAATAATACATTTTTTTTCCTTTTTCCTTTTTGTCCATTCAAAAATTATTGGTTTCTGTTTGGATGTCAATTAATAATTTCGGCTGTCAAATTCCACCAGCACTAAAAAAAATAGATTCTCATCATCACCACTGTACAAATGCCTTGAACTGCTAAATAAATGATTTTGTAGATAGATAATTAATTATGTAAATACTTGAAATAATTAATACATAGTGAAATTTACCAAATGTTGCATCAAATTAAACAAACACTAAAAAAACATTAAAATATCACATCCCAAAGAGTTCCAATTAAAATATTATGTAACATAATATAACATTTAGGACAGCTGAAATTCCTCGGAACAAAGGAACCCTACAAATTTGTAAGACTTGTAACAGTTACAAAATTCCCTGCAAATATCACCATATGCATTTTTCTACCCAAAAAAACTCAAATTGAAACTAATAATACAAAATTGAAAATAAATATGATCCGATTTGAAAAAAAAATTCTTCCGTCAACGTCTTTTCCCCCGGGTCGATTTTCCTTTACCGCCGGAACTTTTCCCCTTGAACGATTTCCCTTTATTGGGACGCAAGTACTTTTTCAGATCTTCCTCACCATCATCTTCATCTCGTTTTCTCCTCTTCTTTTCACCAGACTCGTTTATTTTCTGCAAATTCGACGAAACCCGAGTTATATTTTAGTAGCTATTGATCGCATAATTAAAATGTCACGTGTCACAATTTTGAGGCACCAATAATTTCAATTCATCATCGCTAGAGAACACTATTGCTCTCCCTCGAGCGTAAATTACTCTGTCTATCCCCGTATTTGTGTGTGCGCGCGTGTGTGAATATGTATATATATATATATATATATATATATATATATATATATATATATATATATATATAGATCGGAAGTATATCAATGATATGTTTCAAGAAACTTAGTTAAAAATTAATCAAGTCGCGTACCGCTTGAGTCATTCTTTTGGCCTCTGTAACACGTTCCAATAGCAATAAAACCTCCTCCTCGTCGGCAGGGTACTCGGGCAACTTTTTACCTAGTACGAACAAAACATGTCAGAATTTCGAAAGTCAATCAATCGACCATCCAAGTATAAAGCTTTTTCTTACCTATAAGCTTCTCTATCTGTATGTACCATTCGAGCTCGTATTGGTTCACAAGCGATATTGCCACTCCGGACCTTCCAGCACGAGCAGTTCTTCCCACCCTATGTATATAGTCCTATAAGCATTTCACAAAAAAACAAATCAGTTTTTTTTTTTTAAACTATTTGTTGTTTACTGTAATAAAACGACAAAGCAGAAAGTCAACCTTTGAGTTTGTGGGAATATCGTAGTTGATAACCACATCTACTGCTGGAATATCGAGTCCTCTACTTGCAACGTCAGTGCATAAAAGAATGTTACATTTTCCGGACTTGAATAAGTTCAAGGCTCCAAGCCTTTTTGTCTACAAAAAAAGAAAATAAAATTTTAAAATTGGATTTTAATTAGATGAAAAACACGAATAATCCAGTAATTATTTAAAATATTACCTGGGTCATATGACCATTAATTGGAATGGCTTCGAATCTAAGGGTCCGAAGAATATGTGCCAATAACGTAGTTGCGTCACATGTACGAGTGAAAACCATAGCTGTACATCCCGGCATTTCGGTCAAAATATAAACGAGATAACAATCCTGGAGTAAACAAATACAAATGGGAAAAATTAACCAAAAAATGAAAGAAATATAATTAATAATTTATCACAAAGAAGAACTAATAGTACGGAACGTACAAACCTTGTACTTTGCAGGGACAAAGCGATACTGTTGCTTCAGTGTATCGACGGTGGAATATTTGGAAGCAGCTTCAATCTGTAGCCAAACCAGACACGATAAGACAAAAAGGTAAAAAGATAAATTTTATTAAAAATGTGACGAGGAAATAAGTAGCGTTTGCAATACCTTGACGGGATTTTTCAGACAAGCTCTTTGCAACTTTTTCACCTGAAATAATTGATGGCACCGCTCATTATAAAAAGTTTGTGGATAGTCTTCACTATTTTGCAGCAAATTATATAGTAGACTAGTAGTGACAAGATTAACATAATTAACGTATAAGTATACAACTACTCTTTCGTATGTACCTTTTTGGTCATGGTTGCAGAAAATAAATACGTTCTTCTGTCTTTAGGAATAGCTTCCAATATGTTATCGAGTGATTTCTCAAAATCGTCGTTGAGCAATCTATCTGCTTCATCCAGCACCTGTCGAATTATTACACATCGGAGCTTATTTACTTAATATAATTAAATGAAAACCCTCAATATATTTGTTATTATCTATTCTAGCTTCGTAACAGCACTCCGAGATAGTTTTGAATGTTTCAGACCACTTTAGACTTTATATTAACTCACAAACTTCAAAAAAAAAATAAAAAAAAAATAAACCCGTTTACGGAAGTGTATTCATGTTTTACCTATATATTATATCATTCTTATCTGCATTGTTATCTCGTATTATAAGACGAAGCACAAAGGGCTTAAACTCAAATCAGCAATCAAATAAATTCTTACCAAGAATTTCAATGTACGTAACGAAAACCCTTTGGTATTAGTAAGATGATCAAGAAGACGGCCAGGCGTAGCAACCTACAAGATATAGCAGAACAACAAAATTATTTCTTGAGAGTCGCAATAAATACTGGTTCACCATCTAAGATTTGTTATAATACAAAAACACCACCATCCAATATCAGTTGAATTTTATCATACATCAATTTTAAAGAAGTCTTGGTACACGAATTTAAATTTTACAAGTATGTTTATTTAGACATTCGAAAAAACTTTAGTTTATTATCGTTTTTTTATTTTCTCCAAGCTGATGTTTTGTAAATAGTCAAATATGTATCCAACACATAAGCAAATGCTAAAACTTAGTCGCAGTATATTTTGACCACAACTTAAAAATGCTAACTGATCCAACACATGATATACTTGAAGTGCAACTTCTCTACAAATGTTGATTATATTTAGAGTAAATTACGGCCACCCCTGCCAAATTACAAAAAAACCCCTCTTGTTTGGGTAATTAGAGCCACCCCTCCTTTTAAATATTTTTAAATAAAATTTATGTAATTCGGTAATTTACCGAACCAAATTGTATATTCAATACGGTAAACGGTATGAAATATTGGCATGAAATATTGGCGTATCGAAATTTCGGTCCGATTTTACCGATTTAACATTGCTAAATTTAACTACCCAATCAGGAGGGGGTTTTCGTAATTTGACCATAACTCAGAGGATTGGCTGTAATTTGCCCTTATATTTACATCACTAACTACAAGTAGATGGATTTCGCTATTAGGTTTTCTTCAAGATAAACATAAAGAAGCTACTTAATAATGCAATAAAACACAAACTCACAACAATGTGCGGCCGCTTCGAAAGCGCAATGCTCTGCTGTACTTGGTCCACCCCTCCGACGAGCTGCAAAATAAACATTCGGAGCAACAAAAATTCAATAAATAAAAACACACAAAAGACTGAATTTTTTTTTTTAGCAGCAACTATAATAAAATACAAATATACCACTGCGCATCTTAGAGCAATTCCGGAACCCAAAGCTTCGAACTGCTCGGCAATTTGAATTGCCAGCTCGCGCGTGGGCGAGAGAACGCAGGCGAAAAAGGACTGCGGCGTTTCGAGAAGCGACTGAAGAATTGGAATTGCAAAGGCGCCGGTTTTCCCCGAACCCGTTTGGGCGAGTCCGATTATGTCCTTTCCTTGGAGAGCGTGAGGAATTGCTTCCTGCTGTATTTTCGAAGGATTTTTCCAGCCCAGATTTTCGCAGGCCTCCACTAATTGTTCGTTCACGCCCAAGTCTTTGAATGACTTCACCACTTTCTCCTCCTCCGCCGCCGCCGCCATCTCTTCCGCCGCCGCCATCTCTTCCACCGCCGCCATCTCTTCCACTGCCATAGCCGGTTCTTCTACCAATTCCATCGCAGCCATATCCACACCAAAATTAGGGATTTCCAGTACTCAAAACAGAGGAATCAAAACTTTGGGTTTCAGTATCAAAACGGAGAAAACGAAAAAAAAAAATGGAGACGCGGCGGCGCGTGGGACGGGGATTGGGTTTTTTTTTGTTGTGAACCCTATATTGGGTTATAAAGAATATTTATTTTATTATAAATAAAGAATGGAAATTAATTTACGATTATAATTGTTAATGGGCTGCCCAAGTTGTTAAGACAAATAACAAACTCAAGTGGGTCCAATGTGATCTAATCCATTTATGCTGGCCCAACCCACTACTTCAACCCAAAAATGATTTCTTATTTACTTCAATATTCAATAAATCGCCATAAATACATTTAAATTTCGAGGCTCAAACCATTATATTAATATATAACAAGAACTCGTTTTGTTATAAATATAAGATCAGCCATAGTGAAATTAAATAATCTTATTAAACACGATTATATTATTGGAACTTCGATGATTCAAAAAAAGTGCCTGAAAACTAAGATAATATAATATTGAGTAAAAAGCAATTTGCCCCCTAAATTAAGGACCGTTTTGCACTTTGCCCCCCAAACAAAAAAAAGTTGCACGTTTTTACCTGAACTCGTTATTTTATTGCACGGTGCCTCTAAAGTGGAATTTTCAGGCGATTTTAGCCGGAATATTAAACACGTGCTCTGCACGTGAGATTTAAAGGGATAAATTCGTCAATTCACTTATATTATATATTAAATATTAATTAATCGTTAAAAAAGAAAAAGAAAAAAACCCACCATATATCCTCTTCTCCCCCCTCTCTGTTTCTCTCTCTACTCGTCTCCATCACCACCCCATTCTCACATTTCCTTCAATTTCTGCCCCTTCATCACAGTCCTTCAATTTTTGCCCGATTTTAAAAAAATCGCAACCAAACTAAAAAAATGATTAATTCGGCGGAGGCAGGGGCGCCGGTGGCTGGGACTCTTCCGTTGTGCTGCTGCTGCATTTGGTGTTATCAATTGAGTTTAATATGTGTTTTCAGTAATTCTTGATCTCATTGTCTGTTCTTCCAGGCAATCTTCCAGCTATCAAAGACCATATGCCGGAAAAAAAAAATTCATTCTTTAATCAATCAATCAAACCCTAAAAATAAAAATGCATTCTCTAATCAATCAATCAAACCCAATCAAAAAAAAATTGAAAAAGAAAAGGGGCGTACTTATTTCCAACCAAGCTATGGAGTTTGATGATGATGTCATCTTCTTCATCAGTGAAATTGCCTCTTTTTAGGTCAGGTCCCAAGTAATTAATCTACCTCAATCTGCAGCTCTTGCCGCATCTAAGCAATCCTGCAATTAAATCATAAAATTAATTAAAATCAGCAAAACCCCCAATTACAAATTGAAACAGAACCAAAATTGAAAAAAAAAACAGAGGCATGCATAAAGAGATTGTACCTGCTGCTTTGGGGAGGGAACGCCAGCAGCCCTCGCCATGGGAGCGTATGTAATTGATGAGACGGTGGTCTTCTTCTTTAGTCCAAACTAAAAAAATGATCAAAAACGATTAATTCTCATTACTTGAAGAAAACTCACATAAAACCCATAAACAAATGTCGATTTGTCCAAGTAAGAACACCTCTTCATGATTTGGTTCAACACCGCTGCTTGGGAAAGCTTGTTTGATTTTTTGATCGCCATTTTTTTTAGTTTGGTTGCGATTTTTTTATAACCGGGCAGAAATTGAAGGAAATGTGAGAATGGGGTGGTGGTGGAGACGAGTAGTAAGAGAGACAGAGAGGGGGAAGAAGAGGATATATGGTGGGTTTTTTCTTTTTCTTTTTTAATGATTAATTAATATTTAATATATAATATAAGTGAGTTGACGAATTTATCCCTTTAAATCTCACGTGCAGAGCACGTGTTTAATATTCCGGCTAAAATCGCCTGAAAATTCCACTTTAGAGGCACCGTGTAATAAAATAACGAGTTCAGGTAAAAACGTGCAACTTTTTTTTGTTTGGGGGGCAAAGTGCAAAACGACCCTTAATTTAGGGGGTAAACTGTTTTTTACTCTATAATATTTGCGGACCGATCGGACAAGTTATTGAGCTATCGAAAATCAAATAAAATCTAATTATTTAATTAATCATGGCTAATTTACCCAACTAAACGAAGCCTACGAATTTAACATAGTAATTGACAGTGGTGGATTCAGTACGATTGTCAAATATTTAGCTCAAAGCCGAGTAAAAATAAAACTTCTATGCAACATAATAATAAGATAAACAATTGATGAAAAATCAAAATTATGTTAGGGTAATAATATACGCATGCTAAATTAAACATTCAGACACTTTTTTACCATGATTTTTTACCTTTTTACCATAACTATTTACCTTTTGTACTATTCATGTGCACAAAATCGGACTATTTTTTATTCATGTGCTCGTGTGAATTTACGCGAGCACTTGGCAAGTGCTCGCGTAAATTCACGCGAGCACATTAACAAATTTTTTTTTTTTTTTAAATTCTAAAAAAATTGTTTTTTTTTTTTAACCCACTCGTGTGATTTCACACGAACAGAGAAGGTATGCTCGTGTGAAATCACACGAGCAGAACATGTCTGTTTGTGTGAAATCACACGAGCAATTAAAAAAAAAATTAACAAGGCCTGCTCGTGTGGATTTACACGAGCGCAGTGGATGCGCTCGTGTAAATTCACACGAGTAGGCCAAAGTCCGATTTTTTTCGTTTTTTTTTCGGATTCGTAATCTACATAATAAGAGGATCGTAAAAACGTAAAAATTACCTCCGATCTATTGACGATTTGCACGGGCTTTGCGAAAAAAAATCGAAAGATTGAGAGAATTTTTGAGTTTTTTCACTTTTTATTTTTTGAAAAATGGTAAAAAATGTGCCTGACTGTTTAACATGTGCCTGCACAAATCATTTCAGATTATGTTACTATACAAATATACACAATACATTTCCACAATAATATTATTGCAGTCCTTTCTCTCTCCACTTGTCCAAAACCCACCCACATGAGAAAGACACTACTAAAAGTAGACCGAAAAAAAATAATTTAAAAATACAATAAATAACAATTTCAGACTCATCAAGATATTGTTGACTATTGAATATTCAACTCTTTGACTTTTCAACAAAAAGGAAAAAATGAATAAAATCTTAATTCAACGAAACTTCCTATTACAAAATAAAATCTTCATCTCCTACATTCTTTGCTTATTTCCCCTTCTTCAAATCAAAGATGAACAATACCCAATTAATCTCTGCAATTTCCATTTTTCTGATTTCATTTTTGCCGGCGATTATCCCCAGCCAACAGCCCTACATCCGACAGGCCACGTCAGCATGCGAGATCAAAGACAACTCGACTTCCGTCCTCGGCTACACCTGCAACGGCGCACGCCGACGCAGCAGCTGCCAATCATACCTCACTTTCCGGTCAACCCCCCCGTACGACACCCTCTCCGCCGTTTCGGCCCTCTTCTCCGTCAACTCGTCCCAGCTAGCTCAGCTCAACTCGGTCCCCGAAACAAACACGGCGGTATTCGAAGCAGACAGAATGGTTCTCATCCCGGTGACCTGCTCCTGCTCCGGCGAGCACTACCAGGTCAACGCCTCCTACGTCGTCCGGCAGGACGACACGTACTTCGGCATCGCCAACGCCACCTTCCAGGGCCTGTCCACGTGTCAGTCCCTCGAGACCCAGAACGGTGACCCGACCCGGTATATATTCCCCGGGTCGAGAATCACGGTTCCCCTGAGATGCGCTTGCCCCACCCAGAACCAGTCCGACGCCGGGGTCAACTATCTGCTGAGTTATCTGGTGACGTGGAACCAATTCGTTTCCTCCATAAGCGCGTTGTTCGGAGTTGACACCGGTCAAACCCTCGCCGCCAACACCCTGTCGGAGACGGATTTCAACATCTACCCATTCACCACTCTTCTCATCCCACTCCGGGACCCTCCCACGAGTTCTCAAGTCACGGGGCCTCAGCCTCCTCCGCCGCCGTCTACGGCGGCGGCCGTCCCTCCTCCTCCGGCGAGCGGTGGCGGCTCGAGCAAAAAAACATGGGTTTTCGCGGCGGTCGGCGCTCTTGGTGGGATTGTTCTCGCTTCGGCTGTCTGCTTCTTCTTCTTCCGTAAACATAACCGGAAATCCAAACCCGCTACGGACTCGTCTCGAAACTTCGAATCCATCGAAAAACCGCTCCGGAAAACCGAGCAACACGAAAACGAAGATGACAGCTCGCAGTTATCCCAAGACTTTCTTGAAAGCATTTCGAGCATAGCACAGTCTCTCAAAGTCTACCCTTTTCAACAACTCAAATCCGCCACGCAAGATTTCAGCCCCGGTTCGAAGATCAAGGGCTCCGTTTATCTCGGAACAATCAACGGCGATCTGGCCGCGATCAAGAAAATGAACGGTGGAGACGTGTCGAAAGAAATCAATCTCTTAAACAAGATCAACCACTTCAATCTCATCCGTCTATCGGGCGTCTCCTTCAACGAGGGCCAGTGGTACCTCGTCTACGAATACGCCTCAAACGGAGAACTCAGCGATTGGATCCATCGCAAGAGTGAAGATCAAAGGACTAACGATACCATGAATTGGAATAAAAGATTACAAATCGCGCTCGATATTTCGGCTGGATTAAACTACCTCCACCGCTACACTTCGCCACCTCACATCCACAAAGACCTCAACAGCAAAAACATCCTTCTCGACGAAAATTTCAGGGCCAAAATCTCCAATTTCGGCCTATCGAGATCCACAGATCACGGAGAGGAAGGTCAATTCGCACTAACGCGCCACATAATCGGGACGAAAGGGTACATGGCCCCCGAGTATTTGGAAAACGGTATAGTCTCTACGAAGATGGATGTTTATTCGTTCGGAGTTGTCATGCTGGAGATTCTCACCGGAAAAGAAGTCTCGTTTTTCGAGATGGACCCGTCGGAGGTTTTAGCTCCGGCGGTGATGTCTGACGACGGACACGAAAACCTCAGAAAGCTGATTGATCCCATTTTGCAAGAGAATTATAATATTGATCTTGTTCTTGTGTTGTTTAAGTTGATCCATCGTTGCCTCGAGAAATCTCCAACAAACCGCCCGGAAATGGATGACGTTTTTCAGAGCCTTTCGAGGATTTCGACTTCGGCTTCGTCTGGTGAATGGGCAGTTAGCATACCAGACAAATCAAACTATGCTTAGATTACTTAGATTAAGATGATTAAAATAAAAATAAAAAAGCAATCTTTTTTCAGTTTTATTTGCTCTATTTTTTTTTTTTTTGGAAATTAGTTGGCTCTGTTTGCTTCTAAGTAAAACATTTTATTGTATATTTTTGGTTTTTTGAAGATATATTGCCACAAGTCATGGGTGGTGGGCTGTTTTTTGGCAGTTGAAAACTCACCATGTAACAGAAATTATATTTGAATTTAAATATAAAAATACTCAAATAATATGGATATTAATAGTTGAACTAACATTAACTGAAATTGATAAGTGACACCTCAGCAACCAGTGGGGGGAAGAAGGAAAAGCCTGTAGACAACCGCAACAAAAGACTTGTACTTTAGCTTTAGGAGTTGTACAAATGTGGAAAGCAACTAACTTTGAGTGCAAACCAACTTTTTTACATCATTATAACTTATAAGCACACACAGAAAAAACCCTCAACACTTTTTGAGTTTCACATTCAGACAATGGCTTCAAAGGCTTGCTGTACCTTATTCTTGATCATCATCTTTCCGGTGCTAGCAAACTCCGTCGATTTCAATTTTCCCGCCGTTTTCAATTTCGGCGACTCGAATTCCGACACGGGAGACCTAGTTGTATCGGGCCTCGGTGAACCCCTCGACCCGCCTAACGGGCTGACCTACTTCAAGAAACCTTCCGGGAGATTCTGCGATGGCCGCCTAATCATCGATTTTCTAAGTAAAACTTTCTACTTATAGATTAAACACACACATTATCGATTCTGCCGATAAGTGCTAATGAGGCTTTCTTTCTTATTACAGTGGATGCAATGGATTTGCCTTTTCTGAATGCATATTTGGATTCAGTAGCTGCACCGATCTTCAAGAAAGGCTGTAATTTTGCAGCAGCGGGTTCGACTGTACTACCGGCTACTGCTTCATCTGTTAGCCCGTTTTCATTTGGGATTCAAGTTGCACAATTTCTCAGATTCAAGGCAAAAGTTCAAGATATCCAGGCTAAATGTATTTTTATTTTTATTTTTTAAGATTCAAGGTTAAATTTCAAGATTCAATTTTTATTTTTTTTATTTTTATTTTTGGCAGCAAGGAAATTCGACAAGTACATACCAGCTCAAGATTATTTCCAAAAGGGTCTCTACATGTTCGACATCGGCCAGAATGACCTAGCCGGTGCCTTCTATTCCAAGACGTTCGATCAAATTCTCGCTTCGATCCCAACAATTCTACTACAATTCGAAGATGGTATTGGGGTAAGTAACAAAATTTTGTTGTGAAATGTAGTATATGGATATTTCACAAATTTAAATTTTCCAATTCGCCTCAGAAATTATACGATCAAGGGGCGAGAAATTTTTGGATTCACAACACGGGCCCACTCGGTTGCTTACCTCAAAACTTAGCGAAATTCGGAAGTGATGCATCGAAGCTAGACGAGTTTGGATGTGTGGGCCTACACAACCAAGCTTCGAGACTACTTAATCTGCAACTTCATGCACTCTGTAAAAAATTGCAAGGACAATATGCAGATGCTAATGTCACTTACGTTGACATTTTCACAATCAAGTCCAATCTCTTAGCAAACTATTCTCGATACGGTTAGTATACATATACCGAGTAAGTTTGTACAAAAACAAATTTCGTACTAAAATAATTTAACTTACAGGATTTGAGCAGCCATTGATGGCCTGCTGTGGTTATGGAGGTCCACCGTTGAATTACGACAGTCGGATTTCGTGTGGTCAAACTAAGGTTGTGAACGGAAGTACGGTCACGGTCAAAGGTTGCGACGACAGCACAGAATACGTGAACTGGGATGGGATTCACTACACCGAAGCTGCAAATCAGTACGTTGCGTCGCAGATTCTCACGGGAAAATACTCCGATCCGCCGTTTGCAGACAAGATGCCCTTTCTTCTAAAACTAAAATTCTAAAGACACTTATCATTCTTTTGAATCTCTAATATTTGTTTATATATAATTAATTAATCATACAATATTTTCCATATGAATTTTAGTTATCGAGGCACTCTCTAAACATCTAAACCGAATCATCATGAAAAAAGAACGAAAAATGGAGACGAAAGATGATATTACGAAACTTTAATTCGCTGATTCATGACTAGGTGAATCAGTACTCGATACGAACATTTATACAGCATTTTATACACTCGTTCAACTCAAATGGGAAGTTTTAAAAAAGAAAAAAAAAATCCGGGATTGCTTCATTTCTTGGAGACATAAGCGAAGTATTGTGCCATAGGAACAACGAAAGCAATGACTAACAAACCTCCAACAACAAGAGTGAACTGACCCCGTTTCTCGTCTGTCTCTTCTTTCGTTTTGAAGTTAGATTCTCTTTTGTAGTCCTTAGCCTGTGGGCCCCCGGGATCCGGAAGCCCGTCCACAGCAGACGCTAAACGCTTAGCGGCACTATATACTGCTTCGTTGTACTTCTCATCTACCGCTAGCACTGCAACAATTTTAAACCAGTTAAGTACAATCAGACACTAATCGTACAATGTATCAACTAATTTCTTGGAATTTTTCAAGATTCAAGATTCTATCAACGAATACACACACATATATATTATACCTGGAAGATTTTCGGATACAGTGGCGTCGAGAATAGAATCACCGACAGCTTTGATGAAATCGGGGCCACCTGTCACGGCGCCTTCTTTTTGACTTGTGACGAGCACAATTATGCCTTTATTATTGCCTTCCTCGATAGTTGGGTACCATTTTTCCAATACTTGGTCAGCATATTCAAATGCATCTGCTTTGCTCTTCAGGCAAAGAACATCGAAAATGTTAGAACATTACACATTATTTTTTTTAATTTATTTTCCACACCTAATTCTTGCATTCCTAAATCCGATAACAATATAACTATCTCTGTTCAGCTCAATTAAAAATTCAAATTCAAATACAGTATATTTCACACACACACACACACACACACACACACACACACAAACACACACACAAGCAAATATTATACTTACAGTGAGCTTGCGGACAGTGACAACGTTAATGTGGTAGCCTTTTCTGAACTCCAAATCGGACAACAATCTCTTCAAGTCGGATTTCGTCACGCGGCTGAGAACTCCGGCGTCGTCGATAACGTACGAATCTTTGGGCGGGCCGTCGTTAAGAACATCGAATTCCGACGCCAAAGCGGCGTCGGTCAAAATTGGTAGTGTAAAATTGAGGGCCAGAGAAATGGCGAGCGCCGCTATTCCTTGGTGGACATTGGAGAGCCAAGTGGTGGTGGGATTGTACGAGGATTGCGGCTGAACCGACTGCAAAGATTGCTTTTTTAGGGCGCAGAAAATGGGTTTGAGCGCGGAATTCGATTTGGGGTGGCGAGGGAGATGGGTTTTGAGAAGTGGGCAGAAGGAGGTAGGTGAGAGAATGGTTTCCATGGCGATGGGTTGAAATTTACAGCGTCGGAAATTGGAAACGGTGGGGGTGTGTCATGCGTGAGTAGGGAATTTGGTGATCGGGAAAATTTCTGGGTTTGAGTTTTTGTTTGGTTCATAATTTTTTTGGGTGGGGTTTTGGATCATCTGTATTGGGTGGTTGCCTGGATTTCGGACCAGGATAATGTCTGTATTTCGTGGATTTTTTTTTTTTTTTTTTATACATTCATGTTTATTATTTGTCTGTTTAGATAAAAAGAAAAAAAAGAACCAGAAAAAGTAAAATTTAAGCAGTTTACCAGGATCATAAGATGTGTCTCTTGACTTGTGAATATCATATGGTCGTGCATCAGAAACTGCATTTTTGCACAAAACGAGTACAAACTCTACAAAATCTTGAAGATTAGATTGAATTTGACACCATACAAGTTGACGTATAAAAAAACTCAAAGTTGAGGGATGACCCAAACAAGACGGATTTTTTCGGAATTGAATTTATATCCGGGATGACAGTAATTTACCTATTAATTAAGTAGTTAAATGAAAAAATAAAGAGGCCGGCAACTCCAGGAAGATGTGTACTATAAATTATAAAAGATGGAAACAGAAAAGAACAAAAGCAAAGTGCCAAATTATGCTCTAATTTTCATCCAATTCAGTTTCACACATGTTGAAAGATACTCTTTACTATTTTTCCATCTCTTATAATATTGCTCTTCTCAACACTCTGTAATGGAATCAGTATCTTGCTTCAGAATATCTTACAACAAGTTGACTTTGAAGAACATCATTGACAATTTTTTTTTTTAAATTCCTTCTCTTATTCAAGAATTTGTGCTTTTTTAAGATTGATGCTCTGTTCCTCAAAAAAAAAAAAAAAAAAAATCATGAACAAGAATTTATTCATATTTCTCATAATATTATTATTATTATCAATATTCTCAGCATCAAATATTTCCCAAGCCCAACAGCAATATTCAGGTAATTCAATTCTTGTATGTCAAAACAGCTCCAAGAATACAGAACAATCTCCATCTTTTCTCTACACCTGCAATATCCAAAACCCTAATTGCAGAGCCTTCTTACTTTTCAAAACAAAACCCCCTTACATTTCTCTCTCCTCCATTTCCGACCTCACTTCCTCCGACCCAATCGAACTCTCCCGTCTGAACAACGTCTCCACATCAACAATCCTGCCGCCGGAAAAAAACGTCATCATTCCGGTGACCTGCTCCTGCTCCGGCCAGTACTACCAAGCCAACACATCCTATATTTCCAGACCCGCCGACAACACATATCTCACCATAGCAAACGAAACCTACGAGGGCCTCACCACCTGCGACGCGCTCATGCGCGTGAACCCCTACGGCGAATTTGAATTGTACCCGGGCTTGAAATTGCAGGTGCCGCTCAGATGCGCTTGCCCTAATCAAGAACAGATTTTGAAAGGGGAAAACTTTTTGTTGACTTTTTTGGTCAACTGGGGTGACACAGTTCGTAGTATCAGCCAAAAGTTTAATGTTACTGCCAAAAGTGTAGCTTTAGCCAATGGGTTGTTCTCTGAAGAAGAAATTATTTACCCCTTCACCACTATCTTGATTCCTCTGCCAACAGAGCCTCTGATTTCTCAAATTATCACAAACTCTAACCAAACAGTCCCTACTACACAAAACCCTAATAATAGCGAAACGAGGAAGCTGTATAAAGGGATTTACATCGGTATTGGATCCGGTGCTGCGTTATCAGTTCTTGTCTTTGCTCTTCTCATGAGCTTCTTACATTACCGGAGAAAGAGAAAAAACGAATCTTTGTCGAAAATCGGACAAGGGAAAAGTAATCAAGAATTGCCGGAGAATTTCTTCAATAAACTTATCGGAATAGGCGAAATCTTGAAGATGTATACGTACGAAGAGCTAGAAACAGCCACGGAAAATTTCAGCCCGTGTAAGAGACTGAGTGATTCGATTTACCTCGGTAGTATTCGCGGTGAATTATTCGCCGTGAAAAAAACGAACACTGATATTGTGCCTAAGGAGATCAAAATACTAGGTAATATCAATCACTTCAATCTGATTAGTCTTTACGGTGTTTGCGAGCACGACGGAATTTTCTATCTCGTTTACGAGTACTTGGAGGGAGGTTCTTTAAGAGAATGGCTTCGTAACGGAAACTCTCTCGTTTCTCATACTTGGAGAAATCGAATTATTATTGCTTTAGATGTGGCGAATGGGCTCGATTATCTTCACAATTTCACGTCTCCAGCTTACGTGCACAAGGATATTAATAGTAGCAGTATTTTGCTGAACAGGGATTTGAGGGCAAAGCTTGCACATTTCAGCCTTGCACGAGAAGACGGAGAAAACTCACACAGTAGCCGTGTTGTGGGTGAAAAGGGTTACATGGCACCCGAGTATGTAAATATCGGGGAAGTGACGCCGAAAACCGATGTGTATGCATTTGGTGTAGTTCTGTTGGAACTTATTACAGGGAGAGAAGCTGTTTTCTTGCAAGAAAGTGGTGAAGAGGTTCTTTTGTCTGAAATAGTACTTATGCGTGTAGGCGGTGATGTAAATGACCTTGTTGACCCTCGTCTGCAGATAAGGCATCCGCTCGGTTATATTATGGATTGTAGTGACGTGGCGTTGCGTTTGATGAAGTTGAGCTTAGCGTGCTTGGCTCGAGAGCCTGCAAATAGATTAACCATGGCTGCAGTAATTTCAAATCTGATGAAAATTCAGCTCGATATTCCTAACTCTCAGTCCTTTTCCATTGAATAGGATTATTATTCTCAATGGAAAAGACTAGAGGCCGACTTTGTCTGTCGGAGGAGCAAACCGTTAGCACAGTACGTGTTTATATTTGCAAAATATCATATAAAAATTAAATTAGTCTTTATGACTATTTTCGACTATTTTCACCGCTTCTTTTTTTTTTTCTTTTGGAAAGTCGAAATACGGTTCAAAAAGTTGAGATTTGTCGATTTCAGGTTACCCTAATCTGAGTTCAGATGTTGAAGAAGGTATATGCCAAGTGCTGGCTCATATGTGGTTGGATTCCGAGATTCTTGCTGGCTCCGGTGGTAGTAGTAGTAGTAGTAATGTGACATCAGTGTCGACATCATCATCATCGTCGTCGTCATCATCGTTGCCTGGATCTTCGAAGAAGGGAAAACGGTCTGAATTCGAGAAAAAACTCGGAGATAATTTCAAGCACCAGATAGAATCGGATACTTCTGCAACATACGGAGATGGTTTTAGAGAAAGAAATAAGGCTGTGCTCAAATATGGTTTCAAACACCAAACTTACATGTATTAAATTTAGTGGAATCTTCTATATTATGTGGAATATCTCCAGTTTGTACCCGTCTTATTCCATTCGAGCTCCACATTTAAAACACATGATCATAAAATATGTCTCTTGACTTGTAAATATCGGATTGTTTTCGACGTAACCGTAATAGAATTTGATATATTCGTTTATATAGGAAATGGTATATGGTTATTACCTAATGTAGGACCTTTTTATTCGTCCGGAATTTACATCATTCATGGATCTTAATTAGACTTTTCTTACTGGTTTGTGGAAATTATTCTCTAAGCTTCTTCGTACAACGGTTGTCTCTGAGCTCGTCACCTACATGTCTTATTCACTTTGATAACATATATGTTCTAATGGACTCTTCACAGTGTGAGCTACCATCAGTATATGTCAAATTAATCCTGTAAAATAAATAAACATCCGAAATTCAGAGTTTTTTAAATTGGGGATCGGAACAATATTATATAACCATGCCGGGATCCAGTCGAAGAGGCTGGAGCCGGCTTCGCCTTCGAGGTCGATTTCTCGGCGAAAGGTTCCTCTCGGTATAACCATGCCGGGATCCAGTCGTACTCTACCGCAGAAAGGTCGTCGTGGATGCCCAATTCGTTTGTCGCAGATTGCAGTGTGTTGTTGATTTCGTTCACGTAAGCTTATAGTAACCACCTTGGCAACATATTTCTCATCTTCAAAACCAAATATATTAATTACACACACCACACATAAGCCCAAAAGAAAGCCTGAAACAATCATAAGAAAATAAATATGCACCTTGTTCGATTTTATTGCACGAGACTTTGTAAGTACACGGATGATGTGATGATATTTACCTCGTGCCATAATTTTGGCCTGAAGAAGCCTTATATAAGGAGTCTCGGGTAAGGTGAGATTATTAAAAAAAGCCTTATATTTAGATAATTACAACCACCCTTCAACTATGAATCTTGTTATTCGTCTACCCAATTTAGTGGAATCTTGTAGATTATATGGAATATTATTCAGTTTGTACCCGTTTTATCTCATTCGAGTTCCACATTTTGAAACAAGATGATCATAAAATGTGTATCTTGTCTTCTGAAACGAGTACAAACTAGAGAACTTTCCACAAAATCTAGAAAATTATGTTGAATTTGATCCCATAAGGGTGAATGTGTAAGAAAATTCTTAACTGAAGAGGTGGTTGTAATTACCCAAACAAGAGGAATTGTTTCGTAATTTTACCTTATCTCATAGATTCCGTAATTTACCCATCTTTGTTAATGTTACTATAATTACAATTATTATACAAAGTTATATTTAGATTAGGAGTTCTAATTAGATTATCATACATTCTTTTTCCTTTCGAGTATGCAAAAGTATATCTGACAGTACAATCAAAAACGAAATATTACATTGTTAATTGTAATAACATCATTTATTTTTTATTTTCTTTATAGCCTCAGCTTCTATTCTATTGCTTATAACTTTCTTTAAGGGAAAAAAAAAAAAAAGACCGAAAAACGAAAACCGTATTCTCCAATAGCAGAGCAAAAATCAGCAGTCAACCTAACAAGGGAAGGTTCCGGTGAGTCGAATGTGATCGAGAGTGCTCCTCAAACCATATTTGAGCACAGCCTTATTTCCTTCTCTAAAACCATCTCCGTATGCTGCAGAAGTATCCGATTCTATCTGGTGTTTGAAATAATCTCCGAGTTTTTTCTCGAATTCAGACCGCTTTCCCTTCTTCGAAGATCCAGGCAATGATGACGACGATGACGACGATGATGATGATGTCGACGCTGATGTCATATTACTACTACTACTACCGGAGCCAGCAAGAATCTCGGAATCCAACCACATATGAGCCAGCACTTGGCATATACCTTCTTCAACATCTGAACTCAGATTAGGGTAACCTGAAATCGACAAATCTCAAATTTTTCAACCATATTTCGATTTTTTCGAAAGGAAAAAAAAAAAAAAGAGGTGAAAATAGTCGAAAATTACCTTTAAGTCGAAGCCATGCATGCATCATCTCGTGGGCCAGGATTGACCCTGTCAATAACCTGTATAGATAAAAAGCAGGTTCTTTATCCAAAGCATGCAAGTGCACGATACCAACGGTGTACGCACGAGTAGAGGAAAAGAACTCTTTACCGAGGCAGACCATACAAGATAAGGATTGCTGTTACTTCACATTGGCGGACCAGCCTATACGGCTCGGTAAACATGCCTGTTATTCGATATCCTCCTATTCTCGGTCGTCTCGATATCTGGGATTTTAATTTTTAATCAAGATTAAAATTTTATTTTTTAAATTATATGATATTTTGCAAATATAAACACGTACTGTGCTAACGGTTTGCTCCTCCGACAGACAAAGTCCTCTCGTCTCTGCCATGTGGTGATGCCCCTGCCACAAAACAGATATTACGAAAATAAAATCAGCAAGTTTTTTCGTAAAAAAAAAAAAAAAAAAAAAAAACTTCGGAAAAAGTGCTACGTTGTTTTTTTATTTACATTTTTCTCTCCTTCCATGGCTTCATTCAGTGCTTGTCTTTCGACCAATAGTAACGGGATTTGCTGCTCGACTTTCATGTTCAAACCCTCGTAAAACTCTTGTATTTCGAGGTAAAGAGGTTGGCACTCGTGCGTGTCCATTATCGAAGAATCCAAACACTCCAGACAGAGTTTTCTTCCGTCATCAAGAATCAAATATCTGGCATCTACGGGCTGCATTTATCAAGAATTAATATTAGCATCATTTCGATAGATTCTTCTTATTTATTTTGGCATTTTTTTAAAATATTAAATAATAAAAAGGGATAATTTTCGTTTTCTCACCTCCATTCTCTCACAGCTGCAGCAGCGAGGTGTGCCATCTTGTTCGTGTCCAGGGCAGTACTTTTGATGCCAGAAAGGATGCGCTCTGTACTCTATTAATCCAGCAGCATTAGTGGGAATCTACATAAAAAAATAAAAAAAAATAAAAAAAAAATAAAAAATAAAAAATAAAATAAAAAACCCGAGAAAATGTAATAAACCTTTTATTATTCTGAAAATTCGACTGTAATGCGAATTTTGTCTACTTACGAAATTTTTACAAACATCACATTTCGGATGGTGAAGGTCCTTATAGCAAGACTTGTGGAAAGGCCGATTTTCAGACATGGAGAACTGAAACAAAAAAATTCATAAGTCATAACCAAAGTCGAATGAAGATTATATATATAGCTATAGTTAATCCAGGATTTAGTCAATCAATACCTCGTAATCAGAAATCGGGTGACTGCAAGAATGACAACGGAAACATTCCGGATGCCACACGGCTCCCATGCAACTCAAATATCTCCCATGCCCAATTTCACTATTGCAACCACCACATATTCTACAGCAAAAATCAGACTAAAAATCAAATAACTCATCATACACGGATTTAAAAAAAAAAAAAAAAAAAAAAAAAAAAAAAAAAAGAGAGAGAGAGAGAGAGAGCAGCGATTTCATAAGGAGATCTATTACAAATTTACCTGTGTCCGCCTGAAGGATAGTGTAATGGATAAGGTGGTAATAAACTTCCATAATTATTATACCGAGGTGGAGGCGAATGTGGTGAAGGTGATCTATGTGGGGAGCCCACATTCCAACTTTCTTGAATAGCCTTAGCAAGCAGTTCGTCTTCATCCAACTCAGACTCGTTATCTGATTTATCGTAAAAGTTTCGGATAAATTACCTAAAGCTAATCAAGACATAATCGCAATTTTTTTTGTGAATTATATATTTCACCCTTTACTCTTAATAATTACCTACTACTTTTTTCCCCTTCTCATCTCGTTCTTCTTCTTCTTCATCTTCTTCTTCTTCCGCAATGGAGAGTGCAATTGCTCGATCGAGCTCTTCTCTATCGAAATCTGCCAATTGATCCTATATTCATAAAAAAAAATTAAAAAAAATTAAAAATTCAGATACTTAAAGATGTAATTGATAGCAGATTTTGATATTATATATACCGCTGAAGAAGACGGTCCTTCCCAAATCGTATCATCTTCATATTTGCCATGATACTGCCCTTTCGAGATTCTTTGGCTTGAGCCTTTGAGGATCTTGGTTAGCCAACCCATTATTCGAAATGCTATCGCCTTTTAGGTACGCGATTGTATCCTGAGCAATAGTGAAATTTCTGAATCAAAATTCGGCTAAATGCCACACAAGTTACAAACATCAGGCATCAATCAAATCCCCAACTTTAGAAGCAAAACTCTACTCGAAAACAAAAATCCGCAAAAGGGCTTCGAATTCAATCCCCACATTCAATCATGATTGATGAAGCAACTCCACAATCCAATTTCAAACACTATTTACCCATAGTAAAATCCCATCAAAATAAACAGCTTGATTCTTCTCTACTCAAAAAAACAAAAATCGCAAAAGGGCTTCGAATTCAATCATGACTCAAGAAGCCACTCCACAATCCAATTTCAAACACTATCTACTCATACTAAAATCCCATCAAAATAAACAGCTTGATTCTTCTCTAATCGAAAAAAAAATTCGCAAAGGAGCTTCGAATTCAATCCCCACATTCAATTATGATTCAAGAAGCAACTCCACAATCCAATTTCAAACACTATTTACCCATAATAAAAGCCCATCAAAAATAAACAGCTTGATGAAGAATCATTACCCAGAAAAAGATGAAGAATCCTCTGCAGAAATTCGAGAAATCCGATGAAGCCCAAATCAGACAAGGCATCAAATGAAAGCATAGCAGCAGTTCATAACTGACACAAAAGATACCCACATAATTAAACACAGTACAACAGTAAACCTGACAAAATCAGCCAATAAAGAGCAAAAGAGGAGGCGCATCAAATCAACTCGGTGCCCATTTTCTTGGCGAGCATTTCAAGATCAACAAACAGGAAGAACAGAAAAGTAGGGCAACTAATTAATAATAATAATAATAATAATAATAATAATAGTTGAATTCAAAGCCAAAAAAAAAAGATGGGTTATTCTTCCAAACTCACATCAAAGGGAGGCCCCCAAGAGTAGTGACTTGTTTGTGTCATTCGAAAAACTCCAAAGTTTGAAAATTTAGTATGATTACTTGAAAAGTTTGGTCTTTTCCCATAGAAAAATGAAACTGAATTCGGACATCACTGTGTAAGAGAGAAGGATGATGTAATGGGGTTTTGTTGGGTTTGAAGATTTTGTGTAAGGTGGGACCTTTCTTCCTTTACCTCATTTTTTCCACCACCACCATCATCAGCCAGCCACCCCACTAAATGTCAAAACCCATAACTCATAATAACCTTTTCCATTTGACAAAGCGACGCTAGAGTGAGGGCTAGGTTTTTTGCCTTCTCTTTTATTTTTATTTTTATTATTATTTTATGGGTAAATTCTACTTTCTCTGTTCGCTCGATATCACCTTATTCCTTCTATTTTCGATTGCATCCATTTAACTCACTCTACTTGAAAAAAAGTCTCAAATGTGGTCATCGCCTTAGTTTTCATACATTTGACTATAATATCGTTTGATCTAAGTCTGAAAATTACAAAAATCCTCCTAGTTTAAATAAAAATTAAAAATAAATTGTGGCTGACGTCGTGACTATGTTTTCTCGTTGTCTTGAATTTTTTATTTTTTTAATAATTATTTAAACTGAGAGAAGTGGCGTTTGTAATTTCAGAGTTTAGATCAAATGGTGATAAGGTCAAATGTCTGACAACTAACAATGAGAGCCATGTTTAGACAAATTTTCAAATGGATGGGGCAAATCGACGTAATCAATAATAAAAGAGAGTAAGTGAACTTGAGTCAAAGTACAAGCGAAAAAAGTAAAATTTACCCTTATTTTATTGCCTTGTAAAATGGGAATTAGTATAATTCCAATTTCCAGCAACTTATTGGATGTTTAACTGCTTTGAATAGTTTCGCACTATTAGGCTGAACTCTCCATATTCAACACTGATGGACCGAAACCCAATGAATGATAAGGATTGAGCCCACGATCGAGATGGGTCATCATCCGTTAGGCCAAGTCCCGGTGAATGGTCACAACCAAGACGAGAGTGTAGTGATCAAGAGATCAGAAAGTTCGCATTAACAAAAGTCCATTAGCACATATTAGTTAGCAAATAGAATTATACAGGCAGGTGCCGAGCTTGCAGACAACTATTGTACGAAAAAGATTCTCGGATAATTTCCATAAACAAATAAGGAATGTATGTAAATTAAGATCCATGATCGACTGATTGTTGTAAACCCCAGACGAATAAAAAGGTCCTAGGTTAGAAAATAGCCATATACGATTTTCTATATAAATGGATGTATATTCAAATCCTATTAGGGTTACGTTTTTTAACAATCAATAGACATTATATTCTCTTCCAAGTTCTCTCTTTATTTTGGTTTAATTTTTCTTCCGTTGAATTCGTCTTGGCCGGCAACTATTCCGGCGGCTAGAAGAGTAGGGTCTGGTCTTGAAGGTGTAGTTCATATACCATCATACACAATCTGAATTTAAGTTTCGAAACAAAAACTATATTTCAAGCCAAACGTCTAGGTTTTGACATAAGTTCATATTTAGTACAACTTTTAAATATATTTTCTCTTTTTCACGAGTGTTTATTTATTCTATATGATCAATAAAAAAAAATATTTCCCTTCAAAATAAAAAGAATTTATTGACATAATTTGGTAGGTAGTCGGCAGCAGATGAGTGGTGGAAAATACTCAACCCCAAAAGGCCAATAAGGGAAAAAAAAAAATAAATAAATAAAATAAAATAAAATTCATTATCAGCCAACCTAATTAGCTTTTGTTTTTTTGGTAAACCGCAAATTAATTATCTATCTGTCAATAATGTATGTTTTGCCTTTCCATTGGCCTTTTCTATAATCCTCTGCCACGTCAACGTTGACTTCTAGAACACCCCAATCAATTAAACACGTAAGATAAATCGAATAATACTTTTTATTTTTTTTAATGAAGGAAACTGGAGCAACTTCTCAATTTTCATACATGCTTCTTCATGGTTAGCCTAGTGTAGTTTTAATTATTACGTATCTCGTATAATTTATAAATTATTATACGATCGTTTATGTTTATTCAGTGTATTTATATAGTTGACAGCGGATTCCTTCATTAAAAAATAATAATAAATAAATAAATAAATAATATTTTCAAAGGTTTGGGTTAATTCGGCTTGGATTTGGCCCACTTTAAGTATAAATATTTTGGGTCGCGTTGAATGTGAATTTCTTGTTTTGGGCTCTTTTCTTTATTAAATTGGGCCAATTCCAAGTAACCTTATAAAAATTCAATATTATATAAGACAAATAATACAAAAAAAAAAAAAAGAATAATCAATAGTTTGATGCAATGTATGGTACATATTTACCAAAAGAATTTATTGAACACGATTTGGTCGGTGCAGCTAACAAACCAATGCAAGTCCCAATGAAATTTAATACCAAATTGCAATAATTATTCCACAGTCCGAATTTTAGGACCATATATATGATGAAAACCAAATAAGTATCAAACTGCAGTCTTTCATACAAATTAATTTCTAGCCATGCAAAATAAATAAATATTTTTTCTAGAAAAAGAAATTAAAAAAAAAAAATCCCCTACCCCTACCCATCATCTCTTTATTTATGAAGATTTTATAATTTATAAATATATTAAATGATATATAAATTATAATAAAAAAAAAAAAAAAAAAAAGTCATGATCCCTATCTCCCATGGCATTTGCATTGCCCCCCAAAATAAACAGTCTGTCAATGTACATATCTTTTTTATCTCCACAACACGTGTCAGGCTATGAGGGATTGTTGGCCACCTGGACCACCGTTCCCACGTGGCCAAGGCCACCCTCTGCCGGCCGCGCCACCACAGACGGTGGAGGACCACCATTCATATATATATATATCACCAATAATAATAATAATCTCCCCACTCTTTGTTCCGCAAGTGCTCGCCCTTTCAATTGGTCCCTTTCTTAATGGGCCCCATTCATTAAACTTTGTCCAAAGCCCATATTTCCTTTTTTTGCTTTTTTTCTCTCTCTCTCTCCTCCTTTTTAATTTACCTTTTCCATTTAATTTCACTCAAATAAAAAATAAAATTATAATATTTTCCTTTTTCATTAAAAAAAATATTCACTCCTCGGTAATACCCTAAGTTCTGAACATTAAATGCATAATCTTCAGAATGATGTAAAAAGGCCAGGAGTTCTCAGGATAGAGTAAAATAAAAAAGATTAAATTAATTTGGGGTAATTAATAATTATTAAAAATGAAATTTATTGAAATTAAAAAAAAAGTGGAGCCATACCATGAGAATGTTGGTCTTTTTACTTAAATGTGACAATCAGACTGGAAAACGACCTAAATGAGAAGGACATTACTATTTTGTTTCCTTAGAAAAACAATTAAATAAATTAATAAATATGCATGAATTCTATGATATATATGTGGGTGTGTCTTAATTACCAATTCACCACACGAATTATTAAAAAAAAAAGAAAAGTAAAATTGAAAATATTGAAATGAAGTCTATTTTTTTCCTGGGGCCTGTCAATTGTGTGAAAAATGCCAATTTTTGTTAGGGTTCACTTTTGAAATGTTGAGGATAAAGTGCCTATAAAGTAGAAAATAAAAATAAATAAAAATTAAAAAAACCAACTTTAGTAATTTATGAGTCGTGAGTCTTGTTGCTGTCTTGGAAAAAAAAAACTCATTATTTTATTTTTAATTTTCTTATTTTTGGTTGATATTTTTACTTTTTCAAGTCATAAAATGAGGAGTGGAATAGTATGGCATTCAAGTGTTTCTTTATTTGCCTCAAATTGTAGGTCTAAGCACTTAATTGTACTTCACTTATTAGTAAGATCCAATGCCAAGTAACTTTCCTATTTTATTTATAGTAATTTTTATACAAAAAAATGAATTAATGTTCCGTTTTACCAAGATTGAATTATATGCAGTGGCGCGGAGCCAGTATAGGGCCAGGGGCCATAACCCCTAACATTTTTCAAATCTCTATTTATGTACGATAACATTAACGGTCCTCTTCATAAACTTTTTAATACATCTGCCTGCCCTCTCAAACTTAAAATTCTGACGACTCCACTAGTGAATATTAGTGAATATTTAGGTGTATCGTTTATACGATTTACTATACATACCTATCTAACTACTCATTTTGCACACATTTACATGTTCGAAGAAAGAACGTCGACTTATTTAAATTTGATTAAATAAAAAAAGGACCTTGAAACATATATAAGACTTACACAAGTTAGACTATTAAAGAAATAGAAATAACCGTTGTCTCATTCAACAAAAAAATAAATTAATTTTATAAAATGGGTCCTATGCGTGACAGAAATGGCACCTTTGAAATAGCAACATTTTCTACATTTATTTATTTATTTATCAAATTAATTTCAACAGTTTGGACCAATGAAAGAAGAAAACTGAAATTATAAAATAAACGTGGATCATTGTTTGGTGGGGTGGAGTGCTTAAATACTAAGTAAATTAATATATAATTAAGGTTGTCAGTTGCTTGAATATCATCCATATATTATATCCACTTCAATTGTTATAAATTTGTTGGTTAATCTTTTACATCATTAGGTAAAATGTACCCATTTTTCTCATTTTATTTATTTAATTCTTTTATTTTATTTTTGCAAACAAGCAATCATGTTATTATTGGTTATTTGATTTTACAAGTTACCTACTTCTTTTTTCTTTGATAACATTTTATGAATCTAAAATTACCAATTATACATTGAAAGGTCATTCTTTAGTGTATATATATATAGACCATGTATATATATATTGTCAATTATGTAATGATGATGTAATGAAAAATTCAAATGCACTATTGAGTAATCATGACAACATGATTAGTATTTCTTAATTTAAAAAATAGCGTACCTAAGACTTACTCAGATAATAATTTTTGAGCGAGACCTTTCTCCAAATAATTATTATTGCCTTTATTTACTTTGAATTTTTTTTACATTTTTCTTTTGTAATTAACTATATATAAATACAAAGTTTAATTACCAAATAAAAGAAGAAGAAAAATCCCAAGTAGTAGTGGGATTGTGGTGCCCAAAATAAGAAAGCGAAAAATAAAAAGAAAGGAATAATTTCTTTGATGTCAAAAAGTAGAAGCTAAAGTAAAGAAAGATCCAAATTTCAATTTACAACTACTAGTATATTTTGATTTATGATAATAAATAAATAAATAAACTTATTATAAGTAGTAAATAATGTACATACAAATAGGAAGGATAGGGGGTTGGGCCGGGTGGGTTAGTGGATTTGGGTAGGGTTTTAATTTAATTATTTGTATTAAATATTTTTTTAATTAGGCACGTAATTAAATTTGGTAGGCTTTCGAGCTAAATAGCTTTAGCAAAAATTTCAATCATTTCATTTTCCATTCTTGATTGGGCAAAAAGAGACAGTCAAGAATAGAAATTTGGCGTTGACGCTTCCTCGTACGAACACACACACACACACTACACCTACGCCTGTTTGTTTTAGTGTGTACTTTTGTTTACCATTCTTTCTCTTTCACTGCAATCTGATGCTTACTGTTTTAGTACTATTTCTTTTTATTTTTTTTATTTTTTTTTAATTTCCAAAAAGTTTGATAAGCCTATATGTATACAGTATATATATGTAAATGGAATGGACCATTCTATTTTTAATAATATAGAAAATCTATCGTGGGAACTATATAGTAATTTCGTCATCTTCTGTTGTAACGTAGCTATGTTTAGTATATTATTAATATATATATATAGTTAAATTAAATAAAAGAAATCTTTTAGGGGTAGCTAAAATTAAGTGGATCTTTTTGTGCAAAATTAATTTAAAAATCCCATCATAAATTACATGGTTTTAAATACACTTTGCATCTAAAGTATAGCATATATAACAATAGGGTCCGAGTAAATTTGAGTCCTCTAGAAAATTGGGCTTTGGGCGTGGGTACATACTGCCCCACGACAGGGTCTGAAGTATTTTCGGTGACATATTATTTATAATGATTACCACTTTTAAAATTTGTTTTTATTTTGCAAATTATATCACTAATATATTAAATAAAATCGGGAAAATAGATATACAATTCTCATGTTTTGTCGTAGGACTATGCATTCTTAAAATTGGATGAAATCTTAAAATTAGTTAATAATTCATTTTGTGAGTTCAAAACTCTTAATGTATAATTTTTTGATTCTTAATATATTTAACTTAAAACTTATAATTATTTATTTTTACTTATTAAATATGAAATAAAGTTTTGAAGAGAACGGTTATACCAACAAAAAAGCATTTGCTAAAAAGAAGCAACGAAAATGCGTGTGATGATAATAAATTATGAAAGAGGGGGCACGTGTGCGGGAACCGACTTAGGCACGTGAGGAAAGGGGGCTAGAGTATAAAATAGATATTTTGAGGGGGCTGAAGTGATAATAGTATTATATAAATGTATGTATGATGAGAAGTGGTCCCATCTAAGCGCGTGGGGGAGTAAAGGGGTGAGAATCACGTGACAGTCACCCAAAAATATATGAGACAGATGGGGAAGAGGGGTTGGCTTGTCATCAATCAATCTGCTCTGCAGTTGGAAAAGTTTCTCTTCACCCTTTCACACCTTACTTAGCTAATCTTTTTAATTAGGGGTCATTAGCAATACACCCCTCATTTAGATAAAAAAAACTAGTGATATGTCCATACCATAATTCTTTCTTTGTGAAAACCCCCTAGAATATTTATTTCCAATCTTACCCCTCTAGTAGTGTATCACGTTTTTTTTTTAATTATCCAGTAATTTCGAAATCCCTATTAATGAGGCACCTAATCCTGCTAATTAGGCTTAATTATATATTTTCCCTAATTTATCTCAATTATTCCTTTTTTCTCTCTTTCCATAATAATTTAATTCCTAAAAATCTGTTCCAAATTCCTAAAAAATTGCTACGAAATCAAAAAAATAAAATAAAAAAATAATCGGATTTTATTATTTTTATTTTTTATTTTTATATTATTTTTGGACTTTATTTAGTCATTTTGAATTTATTTTGAATTTTAATATTGTTTAATAAAAATATTATTTTAAATTTTTTTTTTTAAACTTTTTTTAAACAAAAAATTGAAATTTTTCTCTCGATAGGTTTGCAACGCCGAATATGACTATGGTTGAATATGACTATATGTGACTATAAACTGTAGTCATATTCTTTCTTTGTATTGTTGTTTTTTACATTTTGAACTTAAAAGTTCCGATTATATGGCATAGTCATGTTTACCAAATCATATAAATAACCAGAAAATATAAAACAACGAAGATTCCCTATTTTTTATTTTTTATTTTTTATTTTTTTTATTATTTATTTGTTTTAATATTTTTTTAATATTTTCTTAAATTCTTTTTAAACGAAAAATTGAAATTTCCCCGACAAGTTTACTACGCTGAATATGACTATAGTTGAATATGACTATTGCCTAATATGACTGTATGTGACTATATCAACTGTAGTCATATTCTTTCTTTATTTTGTCTGTTTTTGCATTTTCAACGTTAAATACCTGATTATATGGTGCAGTACAGTCATGTTTACCGAATTACATTAAAAAAAACGAAGACCGCTTATTATTTACAAAAAAATTCAATCAACATCCACACAAAAAAAATCATAATTTTGAATTTTGTTATTACAAGTCAACTTGTAGCCACACAAATACATCGAAAAAATCACATGTATCAATTTTTCAACTAAAAACAACCAACAACATCATTGTAAATTAGAATAAAACCTACAGATTTTATATATGACTATGTATGGCTACATATGACTATATATAACTACATAGTTGATTATCTCCAATTAGTCTGTTGTTCGACAATTAATTCGAGAAAAAAAATATATCAATTAACCTTGACTGTAGTCATATCAAGTCTATATTTATTCAATAACAGTGCGTCCAATGTGACTCCAATGTGACTCCGATGTGACTACACTCCTAGTCTATATATATATATATATATATATATATATATATATATATATATATATATATATATATATATATATATATATATATATATATATATATATATATATATTGTTCCAGAGCACAAACACTCGAGAAATTCAATCCCTTGAGCACAAAGTTTGCCCAATAAGCTTCTTTCACACTCAAACAAACAAATTTATTTCGATTATCTACCTACCTACCTATTTCATATTGTGAACAACCAAACTGTTATCAAATTCTATTCCATAAACATTTACAGTTAGCAAGTGGTGACCTAGATATCTATCCTCTTCAGTCTTCACACACACACACACACGCGCGCGCACACACACAGTGACTGAAAAATAAATACACACACATCAGACAATTTGATGCAGAGTGAGTTTTCTCACACACACACACACTGAGAGTGAAAAATAAACACACACACACAGTGAGTGAAAAATAAATACACAGACATTATATATATATATATATATATATATATATATATATATATATATATATATATATATTTTGTGGAAAGAGCGTGAAAAAAAAAACTCACCCTCAAAGTTCTTTCACATATAAACACCAAAAAATAGTAGCAATTCTTTTTGCACCAAGACAGGAACACCAAGTTGTGTAAGATTGAATTGAATCTCAGACATTGAGAGATCAATGTTTCGTAAGCGCAAAAAGTAAAAAAAAATATCGACCAATAATTATATAAATCTGCATTAGTTGATCAGAGAAAAGAATCGAGAGGTGTCTGTAATAATATATGATGTTACCCCAATTCTGAGAGAACGAGAGGAGAGAGAACGAGAGAGATATGGAGATATAAAGAGAGAATTAATGTAATCCTACAATCACGTGAGAGGTTATGGAAAATAAATATTGCAATTATTTAAAAAACCTACTTATAAGGGTATTTTCGACTTATCATATTTTGTTGAGGGGGTTTCACTAATTAAGATTGGATTTTGGGTTTAGGCAAAAGTCTTAAAAGTCAAATGGGTTTTACTCATAATATTTTCCATTTGAGGGGGGTATTGCACATTTCCCCTTTTAATTATTTGTTAAGCTAATTTCATGAGTTTAAATCCAATTAGTGGTGGAGATTAATTGAACAACAATTTCCACCTATTTTATTACTAATCAATACGAGGATTAATTAATATGAAATTAGAAAAAAAATTAGTTTTTGTCCTTCGAGTTTACCTTAATTCAACATTTGGTTCTTCTTGTTTACAAAAAAACAGATTTAGTCCCTCATTAGTTTGATTACATTAAATACTGGTATAATTGACGAAATGGCCAAAACTACTAAATGTTTGAAACATGAGAAACAAATTTTCCTTTTCTGTGAATATGAGGACCGAATATGAAATCGAGGAAAACTTAAGGAACAGAAAATGTATTTCTCCCATTATAAATTATAAATATACGGCAATCACATATTTTATTGTCGCAGATAATATTATCTTTTTTTTTTTGAGTAAATTCAAGTCCATTACAGGGGGAAATAGGGGGGGGGGGACTCGAACCCTAGACCGTTACCCTATTGGTAAAGGCTAGGTACCAACTCTCCTAATGAGGGTTGGTCGCAGATAATATTATCTTAACTAATTAATAAAATTCATTCATAGTTGAGGCCTTGAGATTAGAGACACGTGGAATATACAACTAACTAATTGCATTTGTCGCCTCGTTTACCCATACAAAAATTACACCAACCCGTACGAACGTGTTAGTTGAGATTTTAAGAGATGATTTTATCAAAGAGTGATACTCAGTCCGTTTCTAAATATATGCGGTTTTTCACCTTTGCACAAGTCTTGAGAAACTCAATAAATATGTATCGATTTTAAGAAAATATATATTGTTAGACCAATATATTTGGCAGCAATTAATTGAACGCACTAAACTACATGATTAAATTTCCTCTTTCTCCCTTTTCTGAGTTTCGCCATTTTAAATTTTGTTTGCAAGTATATATATATATATATATATATATATATATATATATATATATATATATATATATATATATATATATACATATATGTGTCCCATATTTATTGCAATATTTCGACCATACATTCGCAGAAAGAAATAATAGAAAAAAATAAAACAAAAAAATAAATAAAAAGAATCATGTGCCATATTTATGTTAAAGTAGGGCCAAAATATGAGCAGACCCAAAATTGGCAGTTGTGCAGCATTATGGCATTTACATTTGTTTTTCACTGAAAATTCCCAAAATTATTATTTCTTTCATGCAATAAGGTAAAACAATGGTTTTTCAATTGTCATTTTCGGTCTCAATTTGAGGAGACTTCTTTTTTCAAACTTTATTTATTACCTTCCAAATCTTGCACAAATTATTTTACACAATTCTTTTTACAAATTTCATAAATTTTACAAGAACCAATTAGTTATGTACGAAACAATTAAACCAACGAGACTGATTTATAATTTTATTTTTACGGATTTTTTTTTAAAACTATTATAAATCAAGTAATATAATGACTAATTATAATAAAATAGATTTCATCTTCTGAATTTTGAATGAGAAATAAAGTACTAGGTGGACAAATTCAAGTAATCGGATCGAAAATAAATCATATAACAACATATAAAAAACATTTTCAACAAAGGCTCTAATTAAACTCCACGAAGTTGAATATTTTAGAAAACCTAACAAAATAGATAAAATGTTCGAGGGTCTTTTAAAGGGATGGCCGAAAATATCTAAATATCTTTTTCGAATTCGAAATTACGTTTGAACCTCATAAACTAAATTGGTCCCGCAACAGAAGGACAATTTTTTTTAGTGTTTAATTTAAATTTATTGAAATAATTTATAATTTATAATTGTATTTCATCTAATTACATTTAGATGTGCATGGGTTTTATTTTTTAAAATTTTGAATTCAATTTTTGTATACGGGATGGGTAAATAGTAATATAGATATTAATTTCACAACAATCCAATATAGTTATGACTTGTGATTCAAAAGAGGGGTTCTTTGATATAACCCTTTCAATACTTCTTTTAATAGGGAAACGCCCGTGTCTTTCCTCTTTTTTTTTTTTTTTTTATATTTAATTATTTATTATTTAATTATTTTCGTTTTTTTAACTTTTTTTTCTATCCGATATATTAATCGACTATGAAACATATTAAATCGACTATGATGAACTATAGTCGATTAAGGAACCGACTATTAAAAATAACAAATAACAACTGTTAGAATTTATTTCGTGCAGATATAAATTATTTGTGTCAGATTCAGTTTTTTTTGTCACTGTTGCGTGAAGTGTTGCAACAGTTCGTGAAACAGTTTGTAAAAACAGAAATAAACGAGACACAAATTTAATGTGGTTCAGATACAATTGTACCCTACATCCACGGGGACCTGCAAATAAAATTTACTAATTTTTAGTTTTACGAATACAATAATAGGACTTAATCAAAATACAAAGACTCCCTCTTTGTTGACGCCGTTCTTGTATACTACGCTGAATTATAAATCTTCAATTTGCAGCACGTCCCTTGCTCCGCACGGTTGAACTCCCTTCAACGCTGAATCCCTCAGTCGGCGGATCGATCTCCTCCCGAGATCTGTTTAAGCCCCTCTCCCGAAGAACCGATCTTCTTTTTATATAGAAGAAGCAAACTTGTGATACTTCTTGAATCTTGGTGTCTTCACCACAAAGCCTTGAAGCTGATATATTTCTATGAAAATCACGTATCACGATGGAGCAATAAAAACGAGAGCAAATAATATTTTCTCTGTAAATTTTTCTCTCGATAAAAAAGACGCTGGAAGAGCGACACAGAAAAGAGAAAATCTTTCTCTCCAAAAAGCAGCCAATAAAAACGAGAGTAAAGAAAATATTCTGTGTAATTTTTCCTCTCCAAGAAGGCGTGCAACACCAACAAAGAAACGAGAGATTTGTTTCTCTCAAAAAGACGCACAATCAAACGCCATGTTGTGCTGCTTCTTTTATTCTATGAAAAATAAGAATCCTGTAGAAAAACAAAGCTCATTAGGGTTAGTTTCAATCTTACGTAAAGAAAAGGAATTGTGTAACAAGGAAAGTCTTTATCAAGGAAATTCCTTGTTAACACATCACTTATGCAATTAAAATAAATTAATGACAAAATAAGAGTTTAAAGCATTAAGGAAACTTCCCTAGCTTTAGACACACGTTTTTCACACACGTGTCGAAAAACCAAAATCAGAATCCTCTCGGATTCTAACAATCTCCCCCTTTGTCATCTATTTATTATAATCAAGTCCTCCCCCTTAGTCAAATACCTGAAAAATAAATCAATTAGATGATAGACGGAAACAATAAAACTAAGGATCATCCTCAGCATTAAAGGAACAGCCAACAACGAGAGTGGCATCAACTGCTGCAATAGAAAGTGCCACAGTTTCAACAACTGTTCCCACAGTAGTGGCTTCGCCAGGTAGTTCACAACGGAGTCAGCTCCCCCTGCATGTGTATCTTCCTCTTTGAATGATCCTTAGGCAGCCTCTTGTAAATGCATTCATTCTTCCCCTTTGCTTACTCGGCTTGATAGACTTGGAAGGCGGTGGATAACAACGTGGTAAATTATCCACGTGATAAGGACTCAGCAAATAACGTCGGCATTAGCTCCTCCTTCTATATTCTTGTGAAGCTCTGGAGAAATTAAACAAGGAAACCAATTAATGACAATTACCACAATAATAATAAAAAATGGAATTCCTTCTTGACACGTTCAGGTGATTAATATGGAGAGATTCTTTATTTCTTCTCAAATTATCTAATGAGATAACTAAGGAAAATATGTTCCTCATATTAATACACATCTCCATAGAAATCCACTTGGTGTTGTGGACTTAGAATCCCACCGAGATTCTAACACTCTCCCCCTTTGGCATTGATTGGTCAGAATATTTACTCCCCCTAAATATATGATACCTGCATGAACAAGGGTTAGCAAATTCAGAATAACATCTGCACATATAAACTGTTGCAACAGTTTATCAAACAGTTCAGCAGATAGTGTAAACCATAAATAAACCATAGTTCCAAAATAAAGGCAGATAATTCGTTCAGATAAGCACGAGATAAAAGGATATGCAGTAGCAGAAACAACTTCTCTGCACAATGCTTATTATTTGTCCTATATTTCTGCCCAGCAACTGTCTGATGCACTGTAGCAACAGTTGTCGGAACTCCCCCTGCATTCCTGCACTGTTCCAGCAACTGTCTGATGCACTGTCGCAACAGTTGTCGAAACTCTCCCTGTGTTCATGCCATCGTTACTGTTCTTTTCTCCCCCTTTCTGGGCAATCACCATGCATAGATAACTCAACATGGACTAATGATCTTGATGATTCGAGCAAGCTGTTCAAACACTTAACAAAAAGATCAAACGTAGAGAGAATTTTGAAAGTAAGTAAGAAGAATCACCATACATGACGGGAACACAAAATCACAAACTCACACACTCAATAACACACGATAATTGCAATGCGAAATCAAAAGGATAGTGATATCAAATCCAGCATTAAATAACAAAGACTACAGACTTTGCCAAACTTCATACGAAACGTGGAGATGAGAGGAGTAAACTCAATAGATCCGGTTGCAACAAAAAATTAAATGTAACCGGCACATAAACAAAAATCCCGTCTCTCTTTCTTTTTTTTTTTTTTTTTTAAATAATGCCTAATGCAAGACAAGAAATAAACATGAGAAATAAACATGAATGAAGAGACATATGTGAATAGGATACTGCATGGACAAACAAAACATATGGGATTTATCTTCACATTCACGATAAACGCAATCCCCAAAAATCCGACTGCCAGTGCAACCAATAAACTTAATAATCCCAAGTCAAACACAAAGATGCTCTTATTAGGTAGCGTACACACACGTCTAATGGTAGCTTTTTCCCATGAAAAATAGAGCAATTAAAAGGAACGAGATTATGGTGGTCGTGCAATGTGTAGTCCCCTGGGCTTTCTAATTGAGCCTTGTAGTGAGTGTTCGATCAAGTGGTTTACTGGCTCGACTCAACTAGGCTTCGAACTATTCACTGACCATATGTATAATTTATATTGGCCGTGCAATGTGTAGTCCCCTGGGCTTTCTAATTGAGCCGTGTAGCGAGCTTTCGGCCATGTGATTTACTGACTCGACTCAAAAAGGCTTCGAACTATTCACTGACCAAATGGTTGTAGATATATATATATATTAGTAACAGTAGTTCAAGAGTAGCTTTCACTCATTAAAAGAGGCAGCTTTTCCCTATAAAAACATCCAACCATGACAAGACTATTCAGAGAAATAAATAAGTTGGAGCCTTTTAAGTAATCATTTCGGGAATTGGTGAAGTTCTACCCCCACAAATTTTAGAAATACACGAAGTATCAAATTCACATTTGTCTCAATCATATGCAGTATGCTTAATGCTGGTCCTATATGAGATGCAAAAACATATGAAGTGTCCTACCCCTAAAAGTTGCAAGTCTGGACACACAGACTGTTGCAACAGTTCATGCAACTGCATCAGATTAAGCAACATAAATTCCCAGCGATTTTCGCAAGGAATCAAATCTTTGTGCATCAAGGGTTTTTGCAAAAGCATCAGTCAATTCATTCTCTGTTGCAGCATAATCAATCGAGACAACCCCCTTTTCGACCAAGCCCCTTATGAAAAGATGACAAATATCAGTAAGCTTAGTTCTCGAATGCTGAATTGGATTCATAAACTTATTTTTCGCATACAAATTATCACAATTCAGATTACCAAGTTTTTTATTCCCCAAACTAGCTTTGTCACCAGAACTGTTGGAACAGTTAGTACTATCATCACATGAGTTTAAAGAAGTAATGGCAGATAAACAATTAAGATCAGACTTCTTTACCCAGATTTTTTGTTGAGTTTTATTCACTAAATCAACCTTTATCTTGGGTTTTTGAGACGACACAAAAGTGTGATCAATTTTAGCGGAAAGTGGTGAGCAGGCCATTATTCTTTTAACCATTTTCAAGTACTTAAAACACCTGGGTCGTATATGACCAGGAACATGACAAAAATGACAGGTAGGAACAAAAACTTTTCTTTGAAATGGTTGTGTTGGTGCAACTGTCGCAACAGTCTGTGAAACAGTGGATTGCTTAACAAAATTGATTTTTCTTTTAGGATTTTCTTTCTGTTTCGATGCACCAGTAAATAGCTGGTTACCCCCTATACCTATACGACAGTAGTTCGGCTGATTTTTGTTCAAAATTTCATTCAAAGTTACTCTACCAGTATTAAACTTAGAAATAACATCTTGGGTTTGAGCAAATTTAGCCTGCAAGCTATCTATTTCTCTACTAGAAGAAATAACATTTTGTTCAAGAGTAGAAATTCTTACCTTTAACACTTTATTTTCCTCTATGAGAACATGCTTATCATTTTCAAGGCGCTTATTTACCTCAGATACTTCAAGCCACTTCCGGTACATTTTTTCATATACATCTTTCACCTCTTCGAGGGTTGGCTCTTCATCATCACTACTACTCTCAGATTCACCTGCAAAATTAAATGATGAAGTCAGACTATTGTCCTTATTTAAAGATAATTCATCATACCTGAAATCTGTCGGACAGACTGTTGCAACAGTTTCAGCGACAGTCTCTTTGCACTTGCTTATCTGAGTAGTACCACTGAATGCCATAAAGTTTGTGGTGTGATCTTCTTTGTTCTTCTCATCCTCATCACTGTCCTCTTTATCACTCCAAACAGTGGTGAGTGACATCCTCTTTTTCTTCAAAGTGTTCGCACACTCGGCCTGAATATGTCCAAAACCCCCACACTCTCGACATTGCATTCTCCTAGACTTTGCATCATCAGAATAACCATTATTAGAAAAAAATTAGGGTTAACATACTTACCTGATTGAGAGGAACTTCCTCTATTTTCAAGCTTTTGACGCAAACTTTCGAGGTTATTTGACATAATTGCTAAGGATTCTTCAACATCAATGTCATACTCATGAAATGTTTGGTCTTGTGAGATGCCATGGGAAGCTTCAGCCTGGAATGCCACATTCTTCACCTTTTTCTTTTCTCGAATATTTGCTCTAAAATTCATTTCTTGGGTTTGCAGTTTACCCATGAGTTCATCTAGCTTCAGCGTATTGATATCCCTCACTTCTTCAATTGCTGCAACTCTGTAAGCAAATCTTTCTGGTAAAGAACGTAGTGCCTTTCTTACCAACTTTGTTTCCGAGTATTGTTCACCTAGTGCATACGATTCATTTGAAATGTCACACAGTTTAGCGTGAAAATCAGCAATCGTCTCGTCCTCCTCCATATGAAGACTCTCAAATCTTGTGGCTAGCATCTGCAACTTAGATGTTTTAACAGTTGATGTGCCTTCATACGTCACTTGTAGGATCTCCCATGCCCTTTTTGCAGATTCACACGATGCTATCAGTTTGAACTGATTGTCACCAACGCCACTGAAAATTGAGTTTATCGCCCTCGAGTTGTAATTGGCAAGTAATATCTCTTCATTAGTCCATGCTTCTTCTGGTTTTACCGTTTGCATACCATCCGTTCCTTTAGCCATGGGCGGGGTCCAACCAGTCACAATAGCACGCCAAGCTCGTTCATCAACTGACTTGATGAACATCTTCATCTTCGATTTCCAGTAAGAGTAATTTGATCCATCCAAGAGAGGTGGTCGTACTGTAGACGCTCCTTCACGATGAAACATATCTGCATAAAACAAATTAAAAAATTAAATCCCAAAATCTCACTAAGTGTATCTAGTGACAAGCTCTTGATGCCAATTTGTTAGAATTTATTTCGTGCAGATATAAATTATTTGTGTCAGATTCAGTTTTTTTTGTCACTGTTGCGTGAAGTGTTGCAACAGTTCGTGAAACAGTTTGTAAAAACAGAAATAAACGAGACACAAATTTAATGTGGTTCAGATACAATTGTACCCTACATCCACGGGGACCTGCAAATAAAATTTACTAATTTTTAGTTTTACGAATACAATAATAGGACTTAATCAAAATACAAAGACTCCCTCTTTGTTGACGCCGTTCTTGTATACTACGCTGAATTATAAATCTTCAATTTGCAGCACGTCCCTTGCTCCGCACGGTTGAACTCCCTTCAACGCTGAATCCCTCAGTCGGCGGATCGATCTCCTCCCGAGATCTGTTTAAGCCCCTCTCCCGAAGAACCGATCTTCTTTTTATATAGAAGAAGCAAACTTGTGATACTTCTTGAATCTTGGTGTCTTCACCACAAAGCCTTGAAGCTGATATATTTCTATGAAAATCACGTATCACGATGGAGCAATAAAAACGAGAGCAAATAATATTTTCTCTGTAAATTTTTCTCTCGATAAAAAAGACGCTGGAAGAGCGACACAGAAAAGAGAAAATCTTTCTCTCCAAAAAGCAGCCAATAAAAACGAGAGTAAAGAAAATATTCTGTGTAATTTTTCCTCTCCAAGAAGGCGTGCAACACCAACAAAGAAACGAGAGATTTGTTTCTCTCAAAAAGACGCACAATCAAACGCCATGTTGTGCTGCTTCTTTTATTCTATGAAAAATAAGAATCCTGTAGAAAAACAAAGCTCATTAGGGTTAGTTTCAATCTTACGTAAAGAAAAGGAATTGTGTAACAAGGAAAGTCTTTATCAAGGAAATTCCTTGTTAACACATCACTTATGCAATTAAAATAAATTAATGACAAAATAAGAGTTTAAAGCATTAAGGAAACTTCCCTAGCTTTAGACACACGTTTTTCACACACGTGTCGAAAAACCAAAATCAGAATCCTCTCGGATTCTAACAACAACTACAAAACTACAAACTCAACTATATTTTACAAAAACAAACGATATACAAACTTTATAATTGATTTATACAATTGGAATCAATAAACAAAAAATATTAAAAAAAAAAAAAAAAAATTGGAGTCAATGAAGCATATTAATCGACTATGATGTGAAGCATAATCGATTAAATTTCTGCTACCAAACATAACAAATCACAACTGCGAAAAAATGCAAAATCAACTATATATTACAAAAACAAAAAATATACAAATATTATAAATGATTTATACAATTGAAAGCAATAAACAAAAAATCCAAAAAAAAAAAAAATAAAATAAATTGGAGTCGATGAACCTTAATCGACTACCAGAGTATAGTCGATTAGCTTAATCGACTATGAACATGTACATAGTCGATTAAGGTTTCAGCATGCGCGAAATTCTCTACACGGGCCTTCATCCATCCAATCCACCAAAAAACCCTAAATCTGCCTCCCCATCGTCACCACATCGCCGTCACAACACACCATCACCACCTTACTTTGATATTATGACGGTTTTTTTTTTTTATTACAAATAAATAAATAAAATCACAACTCGCACCACCAACCAAAGCAGAACCACCACCCATCAAAATCCGATTTCGGCGACAAATCTACAATTTTACCTCTTTTCGCCGCCGATGTAGCAATCGTGGCATTAATTCAAACTCAGAATCACTAACAAAATCATCATCATCTTTATGGCTTTTGTTAAGATCTGCCGACGACGACCCCGACCCCGACTCTGACGGCGACGGCGACGGAGACGGCACCGACGACAATGGCTTCAACGGAATTAGCATCGATTTTCTGGTTGGTTCTTCATCTTAATTCCGAACAAGAATAATCTAAAGAATTGAGCGAGAAAATTATAATAGAGAGAAAAAAAAAACAGAGAATTTGACGGGAGAAGAAGAGACGGGAGAGAAGAGAAAATAAGATTAGGGTTTGAAAGAGTATAGTAGACAATTAAGGGTAGTTTTGGAATTATGAAAATATCACTTGGGTGGAATATTAGCTAGGGGTTTTTCTCTAATTATTTTTGGGAGGGGGTGTTTCCTTTAACTCATTTTCCTAGATGAGAGGGTTCTTGCTGATTATCCCATCAAAAAATCGTATCTTTTCAGATTTTTTATTTTCTTCGGTTGACAGGTATATTAAATTTAATATAGTTCAAAAATAAAAAATCGAAAAAAAAAATTGCAAATACTAAGAAGGGTAAAGAAAGAGCTAGATGAAATAAAGACTTTAGGAAAGGTTGAATTAGAAAGTAGAAAGCATTGATTTTTGGCATCGCCAAACCAAAACGGTAAAATCCCTGAGTTCAGTTACATGTTTCTTTCAGCCCGCCCGACCCATATAACCGAACTTCATTACCCGCAAACCCTAACTTTCGCACGTGCCACTATCTATTTATTAATCTCCCCGCATTTATTTTTCTATCTACCTTTTTTTTATTTCTCACATTTTCTTAATATATAGTATTTTGTTTTTTTTCCCTACATATATATAGATATGGAAGTGCCAAGATGATCAATTACCTTTTTACCCTCTCCAACCAAACAAAATAGCCTAATACCACATAAGATTCATCACCTCGATCTTTTTTGTTCATGATGGTGTCTCAACTCTCGACTAAGGGTGGAAATTAGACAAATCGAATTGGAAGTAGCTCTTTCAGAAAAAAAAAAAAAAAAAAAAAATCATTTTTTGTATTAATGAAAAAATAATTTTCAATTCTAAATAATTTTGTTTTTAATTTATCAGAACCGGAGATATTTTGGAAACTCCATTTTAATTTTAATTTTCAAATTACTTAAATCTTGGTCGACGTAATCTGAAAATTTCATTCCAGTTTTCAATCCTCACCCTCGAGAGCGTCGTCCCTACCCAAATTCTAAGTCGTGTAGTTTAATTTCCATCACACATTATTTCTTGTAAATTATTCATGCATATAAATACAAGAAGTGATTAAATTGAGAGGTAATTAGTTAGATAAGATAAATACAACAATATCTAAGAAAAATGCGACAAATGAGACTTAAGCGAATAAAACAATTATATTAATTAGACATCATAATTGACAAAAAAAAATAATGTATTGACCCCATCTGATTAATGTTGCTGTCATGTTTATAAGAATAGCAAGGGCAATAAAGTCACATAAATAAACCCTAGTATCTTATTAAGAGATTGACTTCGTCCTCAAGTCATTGTTTTTTATATTGCTTTTAGTTTACAATAATCATTAATCAAGTGATTATATATAGATCAATGGTTCAGATCACTCGGGAATTATTTATGCCCTAATTAGTTTATTTATCATTAAACCATGGGCATCACAAAATTAAAAGAAGCTAAATCTCTAACTACCATATAATATACAATGTGACAAAAAAAATTCCTCTAAACAAAAGCAAGAATTTTAAAATGTTGAAGCTCTAAATTAAATAACAAAAAGACAAAAGTTAGGAGATGAGTACTAAAATACCAAAAAAACCAATGAGTGTCACAATATGTATCATAGATATGTTTTCATGTCAATAAAATCATTCCACCACCAATAATTCAATCCGCGCTTTCATTTTTTGTATTATAATATTTAAAACATTAAATTGAAATTAAAAAAAAAAAAAATTCAAATGCGATATATAACTGAAAACAAAATATCTCTGTTTCCTTTCTACATTTAAATCAAGAAATTAAATGTTATTAAAAAAATGTGGGCAAAAATATGATTCGTACTCGAACTATTTGTCTTAATTTTATTTATTTATTTTTAATGCTGTTGTCCTTGTTTAATTAAATATCGAAATTGCACGACTACAAATATATATATATGTGGGGGGCAACATGGTAATTTCAGATGCTGATTAATAATTCAGGTCTGTTATCTTTGTCCTCAGCTGTATCAAATAAACACTAGTCCTTTTAACTTTCTTTGTCAAGTTGTAGAAGAAATTGAAAAATAAATACATAAACTAATAATAAATAAATATAAAATAATAGCATAAAATATAGGTAAGTGAAAAAAGGAGAGATGTAGAAGAAATAGCGACCTCTTCTCTCCCATTTCACATAATTTGGTGTGCACTCCGTGTGTGTGTGTGTGTGTGTGTGAGAGAGAGAGAGAGAGAGAGAGAGAGAGAGAGAGAGAGAGAGAGAGAGAGAGAGAGGCGCACACATATGTAAGTATCATATATTCAGAGATGTTTATTATAATATAAAAAGAAAAAGAAAAAGGAAGAAAAATATCGGTTTGTTTTTTAGTTCTTCTCTCTTTCGAGAAGGCGATTGCAGAGAACAACAGCACTCTCACTGCAAACAGCAACAATTAAAGAGATAGAAAATTAAATAAAAAGGAGAGAGAGAAAGAGAAAGAGAAAGAGAGAGAGAGAAACGACAGCCTCAGAAACAGCAGACAGAGATAGAGAGAGAGAAGGAGAGAGAGAGAGAGAGCAAGCAAGAAAGAATTCAAGACTCATCATCATCATCATCATCAACAACTATATATATATATATAAATATATATCAGAAATTGTTTTTGCGATCTTTCTCTCTTTTATTTATATATATATATATATATATATTATATATATAGTTGGGTTGATAATTCACAGAAGAAGAAAACGATATCTGAGGGCTTGTCACACTTTTCACAACCTGCAACTATAAGAGGTATATATTTTTACATGAATTAATAATAAAGCTGAAATCTTTGTGTATGTATATATATGTATGTATATGTGTGAACCACTAATATAATCAAATTCAGAAAGACTCGTTTGATGCTTTCACTTTTTCATCCTTACTTCCCTTTTTGTTCTTCCCTTTTTTCTCTCTCTTCTCTCTCTCTCTCATACATCTGTATCTATATATACCATATACATATATATGTAACAGGGTTTTCATTTCTCCATCGATCAATCTGAATAAAGAAGAAGAAGAAGATAATAAATTAATTTGGTCAGGGGGGCTAAGAGAAAATTAGAAACGACGATGAAGATAGAGACAGTGATATGGGAATAGCAACGCCGCCGCCGCCAACAGTCGCCTCTCACCGGAAAGTACACAATTCTGTTCAATTCTCCGACGAGAACAAAAGGCCGTCGATTTTTTCTATGTCCGAAGATTATCATCATCAAGGTAGTATTTTCAGTTTCTCGAATGGATTCGAGAGATCGCAACAAGAACAACAACAACAACATCACAATCAGCAGCAGCAGCAACAACAACACATAGCCCAGCAGATCCGACGGGATAAACTCCGGGTCCAAGGATTCGACCCGCCGCCGCCGCTTGTCGGAATCGAGGAGGAAGAAACCGGCGGGATTCCCGTCTACGAACCCGCAGGTATGTTGTCGGAAATGTTCGGCTTCCCATCCGGCGGCGCCTCCACTGCAACGGAATTGCTCGAGAATCAGATACTCCAGAGCTACCGGAATCCACGGGCTGGGCCGCCGCCCTCCGCCGCGGATTGGTTCTCCCACCACCGCCAAGGCATGGTGGTGGGTGGTGGCTCCGGCGGTGATTTGGGGGTTTCCAAGCATCACCATCATCATCATCAACAACAACAGCAACAGCAACAGCAGCATCAGATTTCGGGCATTAATGCTGACTCAGCGGCGGCCATGCAGCTTTTTCTGATGAACCCACCGCAACAGCAGCAGCGGCAAAGGTCGCCGTCGCCGTCAACCTCCCACCAAAACCCACCCCACGAATCCACTTCATCCACACTCCACATGCTTCTTCCAAACCCTTCTTCTTCCTCCTCCACACTCCACCACACCTTACATAACGCGCCTCCAGGAGGGGCTTTCGGTCAATTCACATGGCTTCAAAACAGCGGGAACGAAAGCAGCAACCCTAGCGAAATTAATCCAGGAGTTGTAGAAGGACAAGGACTCTCGTTATCTTTGTCTTCTTCTCTGCAGCACCTGGAGGCGGCGAAAGCGGAGGAGCTGAGGATGGGGGAGGGCGGTATGCTGTTCTTCGGTCAAGGCGGCGGAGGGTCAACTCCGGCAACACAGTATCAGTTCAAGAATTCCGGCGGCGGCGGAATCGGCCATAGCCACCAGCTGCATGTGGGGATGGGCTCTTCTTTCGGATCGGTGAATATGCTGCGTAGTTCAAAGTACGCTAAGGCAGCTCAAGAATTGCTGGAAGAGTTTTGCAGCGTCGGTAGGGGCCATTTCAAGAAGAGCAAATTCAGGAAAGGGCAGAATAACAACAACGGATCAAACCCTAGTGCCGGCGGCGCCGCCACCAGCGGCGCCGCCGCTGCAGGTGGCGGAAATTCATCGTCTTCTTCGAAAGACATTCCACCACTATCGGCTGGTGACAGGCTTGAGCATCAGAGAAGAAAGGTCAAACTGTTATCTATGCTTGACGAGGCACGTATTCTCTCTCTCTCTCTCTCTCTCTCTGTGTGTGTCAACTTTCTCTCTCTAAAACAATTCATCCATTCATTAGCCAATCATAATTTTTGTTTGGTTTAGTTAATTAATTGATTAATTAATTAATTAGTCCGATTGCTTACGAAATCCATCCACCGGTGATTATTCAATTGCCGGCCAATGATACAGGTTCCCACGGATTCAATTAATTTAATTCAAACAACTGAATTTTAATTAAACTCGTACCTAATTAAATATTTTTATCACTAATTTAATTAGATTATTGGTGGGGTATAAATAAATTAGGGTAGACAAGCTTTTCATTTGGTGAATGAACACGAGTGCCTAACCACTCTTCACTCCCAATATTTCATTTAATTATTAATTTCAAGATTAGATTTTTTCTCTCCTTTTCTTCAAATATCTCTTTAATTAAACAATACATATATATTGAATATATATATATATATATATATATATATGATCCATATGAATCAGATTATGTATTGTTGTCTGTATTGGGACAAGTGATCATCATCCCCAATCAAGACAAGGGATATTCTTCCCTTTCACATCATCAATCATTTCACTGCACACACAATTATTTAATTAATTAATTAATTTTCTATTATTAGTGCATGCAATAATATAATATAATGAAATATTATAAAATGGAAAAAACGACAGGTGGACAGAAGGTACAACCACTACTGCGAGCAAATGCAGATGGTGGTGAACTCGTTCGACATGGTGATGGGATTCGGTGCGGCGGTGCCGTACACGTGCCTGGCGCAGAAGGCGATGTCCCGCCACTTCCGGTGCCTGAAGGACGCCATCGCCGCCCAGCTGAAGAACAGCTGCGAGCTATTGGGGGAGAAAGACGCCGGCACATCCGGTGTTACAAAGGGCGAAACGCCGCGCCTGAGAATGCTGGAGCAAAGCCTCCGCCAGCAGAGGGCGTTCCACCAGATGGGCATGATGGAGCAGGAAGCGTGGCGGCCGCAGCGCGGCTTGCCGGAAAGATCCGTCAACATCCTCCGCGCGTGGCTTTTCGAGCATTTTCTTCACCCGTACGTTTTTTCTTTTTCTTCTTACATTTTCTTTTTATTATTATTATTTTTTTTAATTATTATGGGATGAACAAAAGTTGGTTTAACCTAATCAACGAACAAATGATTATTAGTACAGAATTCTATGATAAGACAATTATTTATTTAATTATCTTTCGCTCGAAAGGCTGAAAAAGTAGAGTAATTGCGTCATATATAATATATTTAATTTATTCTTTTTTTTTTATAATAAATTAAAATAATTATTTTCTCCTGCAATTAATAATCATATATATATATAGTAGGCCATTAGCCTATATCTCTAGCTTCATCCAATCCTGTATATATTATTATATTACAATAACAAAAAGTGTGTATTATTATTACTATTACTATTAACAACCAGTGTAGGTAATATTTTATTACTATTTGTTTTTTAATTTACTTTTAAAAAATTACTGCTACTATATATGATTCTTGAAAATTCAGTGTCCTTTTCCTGAGTAGCTAGGGGTCCTTTCTGTTGACTACTATGATTCATAGTATAAAGTAAATTCTTGCATAATAATTAACATGATCTAGTAAATTAAATATATATTATTATTAATAGAGTGGGCAGCTTTTAACATCCTAGAATATTATTTGACTGTAAAAAAAGTAAATTTTATTAGTACGTAGCATGTAAGAAGTAGTGGTTTAATTTAATTTTGAAAAAAAAAAAAGACAAAACACCATGAGTGTGTGTTTTGAAAAAAGAAGGAAAAGGCGTGCAGCTGTCGACTTTACTTCTGCTACTGCTGCTGCTTGCTGCATCGTCTGCATATATACTATCGCTGCCACTGTTTCTATTATATACATATATATATATATATATATATATATATATATGTATGTATCTCTCTCTTAGATTGCCACGCCCCATGCAGCATAATAATAATAATAATAATAATAATTAAATTAACAAAAAGAAAAAAAAAGATTTATAAAATGACGTCGTTTTGGATGTTTGGTCTGAATCTCAGGTACCCAAGCGATGCAGATAAGCATCTGTTGGCCCGACAGACTGGTCTATCAAGAAACCAGGTATTTCTTCGTATTATTACTATAATCGTGTTTCCTTTTTTTTTTTATCGATGAATATATATTTATAAAACGGGGTTTATTTTGCGTAACGCCGTTAAGACAGAGTAAAGTACACGTACTATAGTCTATATATATATGTATATGTTGAATCGGGGGTTGCCAGCTCGTGAGTTGTTTGCATGGGTTTTGTTCTGTGTTTTTATTTTCTTTCTGGGTAAAAAATATATATGAAATTTAATAATAAAAAGGCAAAGGCTATTATATTTTCTGGTCCACTTTTTTAATTTATTATTGTATCTTTGGATACTTTTTTATTTTTTTATTTCCCACAAAGACATAAATTCTGAAACAATGAGAAACCCACTGTCAATAGTTGCACCAGACCCCCAAGTACAGTGTAGAGTGAGACATCAAACTTTGCAGCTTTCTCTCTCTAGATCTCTCTCTCTCTCTCTCTAGATCTCAACACGTACACACAATTAATGGTTTTCAACCATTCGATCTCTGTACTGAAAACGATAGATTTAAGAGCAAGATGCTATCTAGCTCTATTTTTATACATTGTGTAAACTAGTGTAGTTTCTTTTTTTTTTTTTTTTTTTCGTTACATGCATACTACTATATTATCCACATGGGTTTAATTTTGTTTTATTCGTTTTACTACATCATCATAATTTGATACTTTTTAATCATAATAAAAATGAAACAACTGAGTTTTGAGATTGAAGAGAAAAAGACAAAAATTGTTACTTGGACGATTCCCTAATGTAGGACGCCACGTGTCATGTGTGTTTGTCTTTTTCCTCGGTTGATAATGTTTAAATAGAAACATCATTAAATTCCTAGTTTGATTGAAATTCATCAATATTTACTAAATCTTAACAAAATCTAATTTAATGAATTTATTATTATTTTTAATTGTGTGTGTGTGTGTTTTAATTAATTACAGGTATCGAACTGGTTCATAAATGCGAGGGTCCGTTTGTGGAAACCCATGGTGGAAGAAATGTACCAACAAGAAGCCAAAGACGACTCTGCTGCATCAAATGACCAAAACAGCAGCGGCAGTGCACAAACTCCAACGCCTCCCTCCACCGCCGCAATTACTCCTCCTCCACCACCACCACCACCACCACCCACTATGATAAGATCAGAAATCAATAATAATGCCCATCTTGAAAACGACCCTTCATACATCGCAATTAATACTAGGCAAGTCTTCTCGGAAAACCAACCCCCCACCACTTCCCTCCCCTCCGCCGCCGCCGCCTCCACGGCGGCGCATCCTTTTCCGACGGCCATGCACGACGACCAGTCTGCAATCGGAGCTACTACGTTCATCAGGTTTGGGGCGAACGCGGGTGACGTGTCACTCACTCTAGGGCTACGTCACGCCGGAAACATGCCGGAGAAGAATCCGTTCTCGGTTAGGGATTTTGGTGGCTGTTGATTTTAATATTAATTAGCTAAATCATCATTAATATACCACTGCTTAAATAAGAAATTTAAACCTTGTCACAGTTTATAGTTTTTTTTGTTTTTTTTTTCTTCAGCAGTACTTGAAATTAGTTCTATTTTCAATTTTTTTTTTAATTTCTGTCTACTCTTAGACAAATACATAATGAGAACTTAGAAACTAATGTTAGCAAAGTTTTAATTACCAGGTTTTATTGTAATTGTATAGTTACAAGTTTTGCACCTTTTAATCCTTCATTATGTATTATTTGCATTAATCTATATATATTATATTTCTGTGTATTAATTACCAATTTCAGTGTAATAAAATTAATATATACTCCCTCTGTTCCATAATATCTGTCTCTTTTGAGAATTTTTTTTGTTTCATATTATCTGTCACTTTACAATTCCAATGCTGCATTAATTGCTCATTTTTTTTTAATTTTACCCTTATTAACTCTATAGCACTCTTCATGCATTAATTAATAAATAAGGATATTTTGGTCCATCAATATCTATTTTCCTGAAATCAAGACATATTTATTGAGATCCTTAAGATTTGTGACAAGGTGAAAAACGACACCTATATAGGAACGGAGGGAGTATATATATCAGGGTTTCTTGAAATAAATTATCTACATTAATCAAGAATTTATTTTAGCACAAATTAAAAAAATGGACGAATATTTAATTTGTCTGATTTAACTACTCCATGTATAAGCTAATATTATCTATATATTTATTACATATCTGTGAATTAAATAATTTTAATTTAGTACTAATATTGTCTATTATCCTGAAATGCACACAGTTGGCATTCACATCTGGCTTGAAGATAATTAAATTTATAAAGTATTTTTCAGGCATATTTACTGTACTTTTGGACTTCACATTCAATTCATTCATCATGTTATATTCCAGGCCAGCAAAAATATTTTTCCCGCCAAAGTGATCTTGCTCATTAATCAAATAATTAATTAAAAAACATTTAATTTGACACATTTAATTAAATGATGTTTCTCAGATTTGAAGTTTTGAAGTCTTGTCACATTTAATTTCTTTCCAATTTTTCAATTTCCATTACATTGGTACAGTTTGCTCAAATCTAGTACTTCCACGTCATTCCATAATAACTGTCTATTTTTAAAATTATTTTTGTATCATATTAATTGTCATTTAGATTTTCAATGCTCCATTAAATGTAATTTTTTTCTATGTTAACCTTATTAGTTCAGCTATAAGTATTAACTCTCTCTTGCTACATCATTAAAATAATCAAGGTTATTTTCAATACTTGTGCAAAGCTAAAATCGACAGATAATTATGAACGAACTGAGATGAGATACAGGGTACAATAATTGAATTTATGGATAAATTGAATTTATAGAAAACTCGTAGATTTAAGTATTAACACATGGGAGAAGATGAAATCCTAGACGACTATTTCGCTTATTAAGTAATCAATTTTAATTTACATCCATAGTTCAAAAAATTATCTAAATTTATTATTGTATGTATAATTATCGTTTGTGACGGTTCCAATACTTCGATGATAAATTGTACGATCGATACCGACTATCCCTATATTCCATTGTTTGTCTAAGTTATAATTTGGATCGAATATCATAATTTTATTTTATTTTATTTTACATAATATATGAAAATGATAATTTTATTTGGATCTAAATTGTGCATGAACTTATAAAAAGTACATTTAATAAAAAAATATTGGTGAAGAAAACGATGGGAAAACAAACTGTATAGATTCAATATCAACTAGATTCTAAATCCTGCTTACAATATCTCTAATTTGTTTTTTATATATTTAATTTATCCTACAATTAATTCCAATTATGACAGTTCCTTAAAATCTAAAACACACACACACACACACACACATAAGCAAAAGCAACAATTACCCTTTACCAGATTTTATTTTAATTTTTAAATTTATTTTTTTAACTTAGGAAGAAAAAAAATGTTGTGGCCAACCAGAATTCTACCTGACAAAGTTATTGTCACATTGCTGTTAATATTATCAGCTGCTGACAATTATTTAATATAGCATAGCTGCAGTAGGCCATTATGTTTCAGACAATATTTTTTTTTTTTTTTCTTTTTTTTTTTAATATTTTTAAATTCAATTTGAAAAATGATCTGTACATGAATAATTTTGTGGTACCCGTTTTGCATATGATAACGTAACAGCCTGTCATATACAAAAAAAATAAAAATAAAAATTACCGCAGGAAACATATATAGAAGTAAAAACTAAAATTGCACCCGCCCTTTATAATTTACTTGTGTTAAATTTATCGTTGTAATTGATTTTAAATAACTTGGAATTTGTACGCAGTGTTAGTTTTATTAGATTCAGTTTTTTGTTACAGTTGCTATAACTATTGTAATAGTTCTTAGAAACATAATTATAAAAAGAAACACAAATTTAATATGATTCGATTACAACTATACCCTACATTCACTATGATCTACAAAATCTCAAAGAACCGATTTCCTTGATTGTATATAATAAGCTCGTAAAACTTGGTGTTTTTTTACAAAGTCTCACTACTGTTTCTATGTAAAGAAGGTGTATTTTGTCAAAATAAGTTTTTCGTTTGCTTTTCTGCACCTACACGTAATTTTGTAAAATGACACATAATCGAGAAATTAAAAGAAAAATTCTTGTTCATTATTTCGTAAAATGACACATAATATGATTTTCGATTTTTTTTTCTTTTATGAATTAGAAAAAAGAAAAGAAAAAAAAAAGAGAGAAACATAATTATGATAATTGTGTTGTGATAAATTGTGAAATGTTGTAGTAAATATGTGTGAAATAAATTGGTGGTGGGCGGCATTTTTTATTCTGACTGTGGACCATAAAAATAGGACCAGGCCTTCATTGGGATTCCCAACACTTGAGAATGCTTTTCTTGTCTTGTTTGCTGCTATCACTATTTTTATTATCACTTATTTATTTATTTATTGCTATTAATTCCCCTCATTCGAATGTCAAGATTGTGACCTAATTTTTCTCTCATTATTTAAAAAAATATTAATATTAATAATAATAATAAATCTTAGTACATCTTTTGTCCCTTATATATATTTTATCTATTTGTTGAAATTCAGCCCCTAGCTAATAAACTATATTAAGAAAAAATAAATAAATAATTATTTGAAATAGAAATTAATCTAAAAATTACAATTGAAAAGGAAGGCAATGATTAGGAGTCCTACAATCAACTAGCCCAGTTGAGGCATTGGACCACATCAGCATCTTCCACATCAATAAAATTCAAAGCTCACTAGATATTTAAATTTAATGCATAATAAATAAATAAATAAATAATATAAAAAAAAAAATCAAAAAAAAAGGACCATTTTATCTGACAGGTTACTTCCAGCAAGCTGCTTTAGGCATGCTACAATCGATTCAAATTTACACTATTGCCCTCCCTAAAGACAACCTTAACGACAAAAAAAAAAAAAAAAAAAAAAGAAAAAAAAACTGTGTAGAACATTTTTTTTTTTTTTTAATTTGAGTTGAAAAAATAGTGTGGGAAAAATAGATCAATTCAAGGTAATAAAATTCATTTTGATCATATCACTTCCCAATAGACTTAACATATTTCTTCTCCTTTAGAATATTTATTAAAAGTAAATAAAAATATAATCTACATTAATACTAAAAATTAGATGTACATTATTACACAGACGACCTAGGTTAGAGCAAAAATCGGAGGTTAATAAAGCCTTCCCCTGCAATTAGAAGCTCCACATAGACAAGGGCTTCCTTCTCCGGTTAATAGCTTGTAACGAAAATCGTAAGTCAATTCTTCTCCCAACGCTATCTGCTCATAATAATGTTTTACAAGTAGAAGATAATTAATAAATTTCAAAGTAAAAAAATTGATTTATGCTGACATTTGTCCTAAATAATGTTTTTAAGGAAAAATGTAAGGGTTCTTACATCTCGGCTCGCATAGAAACCAATGTGGGCAAGCTGACTATCCATGCTTTCTACGAGAACTTGATGATTCACAAGATTTGGCGAGCAACTATCAACCGTATAAAATAATATTGTGAGATTAAATATTAATCAAAGAAATTAATAAGTTTCGGTGTGCATAAATAATAATAATTTCGTCACCTGTGATTAACATAACGCGAAACATTTCCGTAATTAGTGGCATCAATTACGTAAGGAACCTGCCCTTCGATCAATCTACTCATGTCATTGATGTGGGCATCAATCTCGTAAAAATATCTGCATCCTTCTTTATCATATCTGCGTTTCCCAAGAAAAACAAAATTCACGATACATTCCAATCTAGTAAAAGAAATTAAACATAATTAATATCGTACAAATACACAATTAAAATCAAAACCTATTTCGTCTCTCGTTTGCTTCGGTTTCATCTATAACCTCCCCAATATACTCGCACACAAAGGTGCCTCGAGGAATTGCTTGTCTCGCCCTCACAGCCCAACCCTAATGGCAAAATGGTAATTTAAATTAAGTACTGTAGTAGAAATCAGGGGAAAAAAAAGAATATACCTTATAAATTCATCATTTAAATTTCAAGAAATCGAAGATATCTAATAGATGTACTCATTTTACCTTTTTATCCGTTTTAAAAATTTCCAATTTCACTTTCACTCCATTCTGCAAAACTCTGTTTCGACAAGCTTTACCACAGCAGCACCTCTGATTGCACTCGTAAACTAAATATCCCTCCTGACAATTATTCAAAAAAAAAATTACATTTTATCCAAACTTTTCTCTATTTATTACCAATCGGATAAAGCAAAAATGGCAGAGGGTAATCGAAATTGTTTGAGGTAAAAAGAAAGGAAGAGAATAAATATGGTCTGTACCTCCAATATAATTCGACCCCTCTCATCATAGGGAAACCTTCCGTTCATGGGCTTTCCGTAAATATCTTTTGCATCTTCGTAATCGTTGTCAAATAGATACACATGGTCACATGTTTCAGCGGAGCACGTCGAATTTGCACAAGCACAACCCAATTGCAAACTCTGTCAATCAAAATTCATAAATCATTTATTTATACTTAAAAAGAATCAATGGAGTAGAAATATTAAAATGAAGAAAATAAAAATAAATAAATAAGTGAAGATACCTCTGTTTCAAGAACAAGGGATTGATCGAGCAACGGCTTTGTGACATAAGTGAAGCTTTCCCATGGGAAAGAATACTCACTAATTTGTCCATTCAAAAAGTTTTCATCCACCACACAAGCAATGGGAACCGATTCCTTTCCGAAACTTATATCGTCACATAAAACAATATTTTTCTCGGAAAGATCCATTGAAAAATGTCGCGAATCAATAACAATGTGACATTCATCCATTGTCCATTCCGAATTCATAGGATATGATGTCTGAACAGAAGATCTCGCCTTAAATGGATTCTCCGATAATGGAGACAAAATTGTTGACATCAAACTCGATGTGCATCCTTTAGGACAAATATACCCCTCTCGATGCCATTGAACTAATATATTATGCTCACTGCATAGTTTCGCCGCTTTCAAGTACAGACTTTCAGGCAAGGTTCCGTACTTTACTTCCAACGAGGCTTTCAAACTCACCCTACAGCAAGCTGAGGTGGCAACCGATAAGATTTCCGAACTACTCGGCCGTGGTTTTGTTTTTTTAATTTCCGAAATTAATATTTTCGCAATAGCCGAGCATTGAGAATCGGCCAGTCGGCCGAGAGTGGAAGTCTCGGGTATAGCAGACTGAACCGCAATCTCAATCGGGCTGCCGATAGAGTTTGATGCTTGAATTCGTTTCTTCAAATTCTGGACACTTCTATTCCTGATTTTGTACGATGCTGCTGAATTTAAACCCTTTTTAAACCGTGGTCGAGTTAGTCTGCCCGACTTCAGTTTACGCGCGTAAAATTGAATACCCTTCTTTGTCAGACGAGGGCCAGTCGAGTTTTGAGCTCCCATATGAGCAGCTTGATGGTGGCGGCCAAGATCAGGTAGCAAATCGAATTTCAACCCACAAAACCTGCAAATAAATCTCCGATTAACCGAATTTTGATTTTCGGGTTTCGTTTGTTCTGCCAAAATCTCCTCTTTCTGTTCAGACAACCTTAAATTACGAGGATGAATTGATTGCACGTGCAGCCATAACTCGTCTGGATTACCGAAATGGCTGCCGCATGGAATACACTGTAAAAGCATGCACTGCTCGACAAACTGCGAGTGGTGCCTCTCCTGCACGTGAGCTTCTAGAACCTTCTTATTAGTAAAAGACTCGAGGCAAATTGCACAAACGTAGCCCCTAAATAACCATTGAGCTTCTTTCTTATGGCTGTTCATCCAGTGAGTTCCGAGTGCTTGATCATCAAGAAACTCCTCCGAGCATATTTTGCACTTTATGTCATTTTCTTGATTATCGCTGATGTCATTAGTTGTCTGAACCGGAATCGGAACTAATTCTTCAACGGTTGACTTAGCTTGACCGTCTTCAATCTCCCATAGCTTCTTTAACCTCTCCTTTTCACTCGACACTAATTTCATTAAAAAATCACCTACTCTAGCATCTTTGGAAGCTTCCGTAATGGCCCATTGAAACTGAACGTCTTTAGGCACAGGATTTCTCAAAGACAACACACTTTTGAAAAGCCTGTAAAAGAGTTCACAAGCTTGATGCAACTGCAATTTCCGCTCCCTCGAGTGACAATTTTTCAGAATCTCGATGAACACTTCCTTGGAAATTATCCTACTCTTTCCATTTCTCGCACGTTTAAGCCAGTTCGGAATATGCTTCTCGCAGTATAGTGAATGCCTTTTAGGACTTTCAAGACAGGGTTCTTCTACGCCCCCACCGTGGGGCCACGATCCTATGCACTGCGCCACCTCAGCACCACTCCGAACTTGCTGAGGTGGCTCGCTCATGCTGTTTTCTTGGATAGAATATTCTCTAACGTCCAACAGAGGATCTATATGAACAGGACTTTCATCGATTCTAGTCCCTGTATACATAAGATTCTCCTCGATTTTTCTTTTGAGTTTATTAACAGGAGATATTGTATTTTTCCCATCGTGGGGTCGGTGTTTCTTGCAGAAAGAACCACCGACTAAAGCTCTGTGCTTGCATTTAGTACCAAGAACCGTTGTACCTCCGCACATCGGTGAGTCAACAGACGAAGTTGCTTCAACTTTAACAGAACTCGCAACAAAACGAGAGGATAAATGCACACAACAGTAAACATCTCCTTCACTAGCGTACCTCACACACTGCCTTCCTTTAGATTCAATAAAAGCTACGCACTGTCGATTGTGACTTTGAGTGACAACAGTACGAGGAGTCAGCTCCGAATTTCCAGCCGCAACGAATATATCGCTCAATTTACTAACTACACCACTAGGCGATGGTCCCACAACAGTGTCCTCAATCGGATTACTTTTTAGATTCTGAGAATATCCATTAAAATATGCTGAGTCGGTTTCGACAGAAACAGATTGATGTGAACTAGAGGCGTGTGCATCGGGGCGGCGAACCTCGAGCTTAGGCCTCTTCCTGGTCAACTGTAGTCCGGTGGTCAACGGGCTATCGTTCTTCGGTTGGTCCGAGTCCACAGCAGTTGATATAGGATGCGAAACTGAGAACCATTTCATGACCTCGTGTTTCCAACTCTTCCAGTCAGATCCAAGATCCGCCTGTGCTGATTCGCCTGATGGTAAATTTACCTCGTTCCACAAGATGGAGTCGGTCAATTCCTGAACAAGAAAATAATCGAAGTTGAAGTTGTAGAAAACTAGTTAGAAATCAAATCAAAATCGAAATAACCACACAGGTTTATAGCAATTTTCCAATTTTGTTAGAAGAACTAATAAATTTCTCTTCAAGATCAACACAATCAAACTTTAAAACGACACTCAGAACAGAAAAAAATAAATTTTTATAAGTACCTCTTTGAGCAATTCTATGCATTCAGCGCTATTTGCGTCTTGACATCGTTGCTTCCAGCTCTGCATAGACTGGTGAATCCAATCTGAAGTTATGCACCGCTGCAGTATCATCTGGAGAATAAAAGTTAAATATTAAATATTAAAAAACAAAAAAAATAAGACAATCAAACACTATCGAAGATGCTGGAAGAACTTCAATTTTATTTCTCTATTGTATCAGATGAACCGCGCTCATTTAAATTTAGCATAAAAGACCTATAATATTGAAATGGAGGGAAATTTTACGTTTTGAAGTTTCGAAAGCATCCTTCCAAGGTCAGAATAGTCTTTACATCGAGAAGCCTCCATTGCGAAATCCTTTAAAACCATCACATTACGAGACATCTCTTCCAAAGCCTAGATTGCCACAAAAACATCTTAATAAAACACAAACCATAAATATGTGTTCACAAACCATAAATATATGTGTCTGTACTCAGAAGCAAACCTCACGGTTCAATTGATCGAGAATATTTAGCATGCTCACAGCCAGCTTCTGCATGATAAATCGACGAGCAAGAGTCAAATCATTCACCATCTTCGCACCGACTTTGTGTGTCTTATATGCTATGGGATGCGGGTATTCATTGATTGGACGGACCAACAAAACATCTGCCCATGAATAATTTCTCGTTCGGGGAAAAAATATAACGAGATATTGTTTCCTGTCATGAGTCGGCTTCGCTTTCAAAGTTGCTAATGGCCAATCAGCCCTCGCACATCTAATACCCGATTGCCATTTCCCTCTCCACTACAAGTCGTAAAACATAATTATCAGCCATTATTTCTCGGGCGAACAACATTAATTTTTTTTAGTATTTTAGAAGCATAAAGTAGCATATATACCTTTACCCAAACTGCTTGAGGTTCGTCTCGTTCTAGGCTTTTGATTTCGGGATGCGACGAACCCTCCTGATTATTATTTAGCAGTTCACTTTCGATTGTTTCCAACACTAAGTGAGAGCTTTCTAATGTAAGTTCAGGCCCTGCAAAATCATCGTTTTTGTCTAAATTGTCGTCTCCAGAATCATGGGAGTAACACGAGAGATTTTGACCGTCAACTTCAAATTCATCGTACGCATCCACATTAGAGTTTTCTTCTAGAGCAGGGAAACCCTCGAAAATCAAGTGACCTTCACCCTCTCTTACATCATGGGATTCTCCAACGTCAATTGTTATTAAATCATCGACTTTGAGATCGCTTCTGACTGGTTCTGCATCAGATTCTTCAATGCGACGAGCACCAGAACATGGAAGCGTTTCCATCATTCAACGCTAAATTTAATGGCAGCTTAAGCCAAACTAAAAATAAGAAAATAAAAGAAAATTCAGAGTTTTGAAAAATTAATTGCATTAAGTATAAAAGCTAGATTATTAAGATAGATTAAAAAACAACGATATGGAGATCGAATGTAGATATGCCGATTAAGTCATATTTTCCATTAATAATAATAGTGTTTAACAATTAATTTCCTACAGCTCATAGCAATAAAATCATACACATTCCACAAACACGGATACATATATACACCGGTCTACGGCATAAGTAATCGAAAAGGGAGAGATCGAACAAAAAACTATGCCACCTTAAATCTGGAAAAAAAGTGACAAGAATCTTCGATAATCACGCCCGCTTTACCACGAAAAAAATGTTCTGTGCAATAAATTAAATGCGGATTCTGCAGCCTGCGCTACGACGAACGGCGATCCCCTTGTAGGAAAATCGTAATCAATGCATGTCCTTTGAAGGGTTTATAATTTCCCAAAATTGAAAAGAAAAAAAAAACCCTCAAATTGAAATTTGAAACCCTAATTAAAATTGAAAATGTTTAAAACCCTATCTCAATTTGAAATTAAATATAAAAAAATCCCATCATGTAATTATTCAGAGATAAACCCAAACGCAATGAAAACCCATGGCTAACAAACATCTAGGGTTACAAATTACAATCAATTGAAATGTGAAAATCATTACCAGAAAACCAATTGAAATTAACCTAAGAAACAGATTTGATTCAGTTTGTCTTATTTAATTGGGGCTTTTTAGAGAGAGAGAAAGAACTCTACTAGGTCATGGTAGTGCTACACAAATGCTGCCATGAAATATATGTGACACATAGAGATATATAGATACATATAGTTATGTATAGACAAATACAGGCCAAAGATAAAATTACAGACAGCAGACAATTTAATTGTAGGTAATGTACCTTATGAACTGTGGGGGATCAACGATTTTTTTCTGGGCTGATTTGGGTAAAATGGTGTGTCAATTTTTTTTTTTTTCTGTGAATTTGACTATGGATTTGATAAAAAAAAGTACCAAGGGGAATTCTTGGAGATTGATGGTATGTGTGAGTGACCAGATTTTATTATTTATTTATAAAAAAATAATAAAAGGGAAATTGGATGAGCGAGAGACGAGAGATAATAAGAGGGTATACGAAGAAATTGGTAGGGTAAAATCGAAATTAATTAGTAGTAGAGGAGAGGAGAGAGAAAGATGAGAGAGATGTAGAGAGAGAGAGAGAGAAGCGAAGGCTAATATATTTCCTAGGAATTAAAAATAAATGGCACAATGAGACTTGTAACGTGTGTGGGGTGGTTTGAAATTAATTGTATGTAGTGGGGGTATTTTGGGAATTTTACATTGATGGTCTAAGTTCCAATGGTCGTACATTTACGGAGGGTGGGTTTGCAATATTCAAGGATTAGCATTAATTAAATTGAACATAAGAAATTGTAGCAAAAATAATTCAGAAGCATATTTTCTTTAAAAAAAAAAATAGTATACTTTAATGTTCGTTCATTAGTGCGTAATTCTTACTCGATATCTAATCTTAGTTAATTCAAGTTGAATTAGAAATTAAACACAAAAATTAATAAATTTTATATTTTAACTTTTGTTAAAGATATATGGGTCGGATTTGCATTAAATTTAATTAGAAATAAATCGGATGTAACAAAGTTGACAACTTTTAACAATTGGATCGGTGTCGATCCACCTTGTATTTGCTGAAAGTCCAATAAACAAATGAAGTGTGGTATGAAGCCCCATATTTCCTAAGACAAATATGTGAAAAATAAAAATTAAGAAGTTAAAAAATAAATCTAATTCATAACCGATATTTTTTTTTTAGGATAAATACGTACGATCACTAAGATTAGGCACCCATGGCCAAATGAGAAGGGAGTAAACAATTGTCAAAGAGGCTAAAGAGTGAGCAAGGGAATTAATTGCCTTGTCTCTTAACAAAAGAAAATAAACATGCATCAAAAGACAAAGAAATGCAAGATAGCACCATAAGTACACACTGAGTTTTCTTTATTGTTGAAAGCATTGACCACTTGAAGACAGTCACCTTCCACTTGAATCGAGTTCCATCCCATTGCCTGAGCCATAATAAGAGCTTGGAGGAAAGCCCTAGCCTCGCATTCCACTGGTGTGAATAAGTATTAAACAAAATAAGATCACTTACTGAATTGGGAAAGACAGATTCTATAGGTCTCGGGGTGAGAACGTACGGCTGCCCTTCACCAACTAACCATGGGTCGCACCAAATGGAAGTGCCTTCCCCATCTCCAATTCGGTGAAAGGGACGAGCGTTAACTAAACTTTTCCACGTAGCCGAAGGACGGCTCCCAATGTTAGCTCCCCACACATCGCCCCGGGGAAATAACGAGCCTTAAGAATTCTTGACAAGAGTGAATTTGGGAACTTGATAAGCCTCCACACCTGTTTGGCGAGAAGTGCCAAGTTAAAACTATAAAGGTCTCTAATCCCAAGTCCTCCGTCCTCCTTCGAGCGGCATAAGTTATTCCATTTCATCCGGGCCATGGCTCGGCCCACCACGTTACCCCACCAAAAATGACGAATGGCAGCTTCAATCTCTTGAATCAGTCCGTTAGGAAGCATAAAACATGACATAACATATGTGGGAACCGATTGAAGGACTGACTTAATTAACACTTCTTTTCCTGCCTTCGATAGTAGGATAGCATTCCATCCCTTAATTTTACTCCACACTCGGTCCCGTAAGAAACTAAATATTTCCTTCCTCGACTTACCCATTGCCGCCGGCAAGCCCAGGTATTTGTTATGTTTTTCGACCAATTGGAATCCCAAAATGGATAGGATCTTCGTTTGCTGCTCTAGGCTCGTAGATGGGCAGGATGCCATAGTAGACTTCTCGAGGTTGATCAATTGTCCTGAGGCTTCTGCGTACTTCGTGAGAATCTGCTTAATGGTATGGGCGTTCAAGGGTGTAGCTTGGCTAAATATAACCGTGTCATCCGCGAAGCACAAGCTTGAAACAATAGGGGCAGCCGGGGCAATCCGAACTCCAGTGAGATCCCCCTTATCTGTTGCCCATTTCAGCAAAGCAATTAGGCCCTCGGTACATAAAATAAACAGGTTCGGTGACAAAGGGTCTCCTTGGCGCAATCCCCAAGAAGGCTTTAAAGAATCACACTGCGAGCCGTTAAACAAAAATGAATACGACACAGATGAAACGCTAAGCATAATCAAGTCAACGAGACCAAGAGGGAAACCAATGCACATTAAAATCTTTCGGAGATAAGACCACTCAATTCGATCATATGCTTTACTAACATCTAATTTTAGCGTCATATACCTAGACCGTTTGCTAAGGTTAATATTAATGTAATGATTGATTTCATAGGCAACCAGAACATTATCGGTTATAAGCCGGTGGGGTACAAAAGCCGATTGGGTCGGGATATGATTTTACTCAACACCGTTTTAATACGATTGGCTATTGATTTAGACCCGAATTTATAGATAACATTACAAAGACTAATCGGCCTGTATTGAGTCATACTTTCAGGTTTATTAACTTTCGGGATTAAAACAAGAAAGGTGGAATTAAAGCTTAGAGGGAGGATCTTGTGGTTAAGAAATTTGAGAACACAATCTAGAACAAAAGAACCAATAATGTTCCAATATTTTTTTAAAAAATAAAACCGGGAGACCATCAGGACCAGGGGCTTTTAAAGGGGGCATTTGGGAAATGGCTCGGGTTACCTCATCGGCTGAGAATGGGAGGGAAAGCAGGTGAAGTGTTCCAGAACCTCATCAATCGCTCTCTCAAATGGATTAGTCGAGCTGAATAAATCCGCATAATAACGAGCAATCACCCCTTCTATCTCCTCTCGCCTATCAAGCCAACCTCCTGTCTCATCTCTAATTTTGTGGACCCAGGTACGACGTTTCCTCACAGTGGCTTTTCGGTGAAAATACTTGGTATTACGGTCTCCGTCTCGTATCCACTGGTCCCGGCTTCTCTGACGCCAATTCATAACCGATATTCAAAACTACAATTTTCAATTTTAGAAAAAGAAAATAGGATTATAATTGAAAAAATATATAAAAGAAATAGTTCAAGAAATTCAAATTATTTTCCAAAATATAAATATATAAATACTTTTAAAAAAATTGCTATATTATTTTTTTTGTCTCTCATTTCTCCAGTATCAGTCATCGTCTTCTCCAGCCGGCGCTCATGGAAACCCCAGCCGAAGCTCTCATTCGCCGAGATCGTAGCCGGAAACACCGCTCAACTCCTTCCACCACCCCCAATACCGCCATACATTCTCTCCTCTCTAAGCAAGTTCGACTTTCCCCTCTTTTTATTTTATTTTTAATTTTGTCATCGTGATGGTTGGGCAGATGTTCAATCAATGGTGGTCTTCTTGCAGGTTTCTCTGCACGACTGGTGGCTGGTTAAATCTGATTCGGTTTCTCATGGCAAAGAATTAAGCGTTGGAGGTTTCAATCACAGAGAGTAATTTTTTCACTCCCTTCGCTTTCAATTTTTGATTGCGCCGATGGATTTTCAATTCAAATTAGGGTTTGGATATAGGGATTTGATGTTGAGCAAATGGATTTGAATTTTTGATGTGAAATTTCCTAAGCAATCCATATAGATTTGTTATTATATATTGGAAATCTTTAGCTCCTAAATGCTTCAGCCTATAGTGATTCAAGCAACAGTTCAAAATAGATGTTGGTTGATTTGACAAACGTGGGCGAGACGACACACGTCTCGAATAGGCTCTTTTTTAGCAGCATTTATAAACGCAGTGTGTCGTTTGAGCTTGATTGGAGTGCCCTAATCACTAATTCAGCTTGCAATGCATCATCGGTGATTGTCTGTCTGCAAAATCATTGTACGAAAAACTAACACGTATCCAATTTAATCAATTGTCAATTTGAATGACGTGTCGTCTAATGCGGCGCTATACAATAAATATGCAGATTTTTCATCCACTCGAGTTCTTTATTGTGGCTCCGGTCACGTACGTTCTGGTTAAATATTGGACTTGGATGCAAAATTTCTTGTCCCCTATTTGAATTCTTCGGTTTTTTTATTTGATTAATGAAGGAGCCGAGGCATAAGAAGTTTCTCTTCTGCACCCATAATCAAGAGACACGATGCAGTTACTCTCGAGACTGATGATGGCATAACGATCTTGCTCCATGGAAATCTCAATAGGTCTCGCACACTTGAAAATGGCTTCCCTCGCGAGGTTTTAATATTTTTTTATATTTGTATTCATGACTCACTCTTTGATAATTTATGTGGCATTACGATTCAGATAAGTTGAAATTCTTTTGACAGGTAAGCGACGATTTTCTGATTGGGTTTCCATATTATTGGGAAGAATTTGCTGCAGTATCTGTTTCGAAAGGGTTTTCTTGTTCCGATGCTTGTAAAACACCTGGCCCAGCAGATCACACGACCAGTGTGCCGAACATGGATAATTTTGACGATACAATGAAAACAAATTACGATGATTTTTTTCACCGCAGTGGAGCATCGAGTGCAAGAAAAGAGAGTTCTCAGCTGAGAGAAAGTACCGAAACACCCTTAAAGCGAAACAAGGTAAATGCTGAACAGAGTACGACAGGTGGCAGTAATGCGGAAGTTGTAGTTCGTAGTGGCCCTTTGACAAGAAGTAGAACCCGAAAAACTTGACAACTAGGACTTTAATTTACATCGATGCATCAAGCAAAATATTTTTAAATCGAACGTCTTTTTTTCTTTTCGGTTTCCTGCAATGATTAAGTTAATCAGTTCATGTTCGACTTTCGAGCCGTGCTTAAAGAATGTCGAGCTCGAGTTTGCTAAACGATTTCTATGTTAAAGAGATGATGAACTGAATCCCACTAGAAGAAACTGGTATTTGGGGCGTGGGTTCTGTGTCAGTTCTTGTACAACAGAGTATGGCCAAAACAGTTGTTACCGTTGGTTGGTTTGTTTGATGGACAAATATTAGTGGTATGTTACATGAGGTGGTATATACTATTTAGTATATACAATAATCTCTTATTCTTTACAATATAATATAATACACTTTTAACTTTTCATTTATTTATTATATTTATTCTCCCTTTTTGCATTGCACCCACATATAA